>NC_079212.1:144886639-145144139 GCF_029633865.1 Lampris incognitus | reverse complement strand
TCATGTGTAGTACTATGTGTTGGTCATGTGTAGTACTATGCGTTAGTAATGTGTAGTACTATGTGTTGGTAAAGGTCTTCTAGCAGCTTGTTCTGTCATATCTGCTGGTTAGACACACCTTCACTTCCTCTTCTTTTTTTGGGGGGGGGGTTCCCCCTTTTTCTCCTCAGTTGTATCCGGCCAATTACCCCACACTCCGAGCCGTCCTGCTCGCTGCTCCACCCCCTCTGCTGATCCGGGGAGGGCTGCAGACTACCACATGCCTCCTCCCATACATGTGGAGTCACCAGCTGCTTCTTTTCACCTGACAGTGAAGAGTTTCACCAGAGGGATGTAGTGCGTGGTAGGATCACGTTATTCCCTCCAGTTCCCCCTTCCCCCCCTGAACAGGCGCCCCAAGCGACCAGAGAAGGCGCTAGTGCAGCGACCAGGACACATACCCACATCCGGCTTCCCAACCGCAAACAGGGCCAATTGTGTCTGTAGGGACACCCGACCAAGCCGGAGGTTGAACCGGCGAGCTCAACATTGGTAGGCAACGGAATAGACCGCCATGCCACCCGGACGCTTGAATGGCATTTTAACTTCTGGAAGCTGTCGTTTTCTTTGTCTGCTGATGTTATGCAATAGATAATACTGGTCTTTGTGTTTCTTGAAGTTTGAAATGTTTATGATGTAAAAGGGATAGTTGACTTTTACGAAAGTTTTTTGAACAGCAGATTATTGTTTGAATTACACCTTAAAGTTCTGAATGAACAACTGGCCTTTGGTAAAACGTGTCTCTTAACATGTATAACAACATCCTGTGACGTCATCCGGTCATGCATGTGTGCAGCAAGTTTAGACCTACTTCCAGGTGACTTCCAGCTGCAGTTTCAGGGTTCCCAGCTCGGTGATGTCCACCAACATCAGCTGCGGCTGCGCCACAAAGAAGTCTGCACTCGCGCACGTCACCGTGCCAACCAGAAGCCAACCCAAGCCCTTCGCCTCCGTCACCTGAAAGGAGTGATGTGATTGGCTGGTTTTGTATGCAGGAAAAACTCACACGTTCCAAAGTTCTTGCACACTAAAAGACAAACTAGCGCTTATAAGCACGTGCATGTTATTCCATCAGAAGGGCAGTACGGACGGAACAGGAACGGAACAGGCCGGTGACCAAGCGTGACCTCTGTGACATATCCCCTTGAGAAAGGTCAGTGTATGAGTAAGAGGATGTATGGGAATTTACATGTGCATGCGTAATGATCACGGATGAACAGGCTCGCTAACCCTTGACTAACGAGTAACACACACACATTCACACCTAGGGACAATTTAGTATGGCTGATTCCCCTGACCTACGTGTCTTTGGACTGTGGGAGGAAACCGGAGCCCCCGGAGGAAACCCACGAAGACACGGGGAGAACATGCAAACTCCACACAGAGGACGACCTGGGATGACCCCCAAAGTTGGACTACGCCAGGGCTCGAACCCAGGACCTTCTTGCTGTGAGGAGACCGCGCTAACCACTGCACTACGTGTGTAAATCCATGTGTGCAAATTTCAGTGCCATTGTTTTTGTGTGTTTGAGTGTGTCGTCACCTTGATCTCAAAGTTGTGGTGTATGTGCGGGAGGAAGACCATCTCCTCTTCATCCCAGGACTGTCTGTCATCTGACTGGATCCTTCCCCTGACCTTCCAGCGCTGGCGGCCCAATCGCACCATTACCTGCCCACATGACATCATCCAGAAATGTGACATCAGTCACCGCCCGCTACTCCCAGTGGTTGTGTATTAATTACTTAGCTAGTGTGTTGGTCAGCTCGCTAGCTGTCGGATTAGTTAGTTAGCTAGTGTGTTGATCAGCTAGCTAGCTGTCGGATTAGTTAGTTAGCTAGTGTGTTGGTCAGCTAGCTAGCTGTTGGGTAAGTTAGTTAGCTATTGTGTTGGTCAGCTGGCTAGCGATTGGTTTAGCGGTTTGAAAAACTGTCCTTTTAGGACACTTCATCATCTCTGTCTCTAGGGGGCGCTGTTTTGCAGCTGAGCCTGATCCCTGCAGGTAAAAGTAGCACTTCTCTACCTAGACTAATGAGGTATTATGTGTAGTTAGTTCAGACAGGGGGGCTGTGGTGGACAGAGACATGATGCAGAGTTGATTATTGGACTCTAGTAGGATGTTTTATGATATTCACATCTCTGGTCCATTATAAAACAGAAGAGCTAACCAGAAGTTTGAGTTCAAACAGCTTGCTTCTTTTTTTCTTTCTTCCGGATTTCCTCCCCCCCTTTTTTCCTCCCCAACTGTATCTGGCTAATTACCCCACTCTTCCAAGCCATCCCGGTCGCTGCTCCACCCCTTCTGCCGATCCGGGGAGGGCTGCAGACTACCACATGCCTCCTCCCATACACGTGGAGTCGCCCGCCACTTCTTTTCACCTGACAGTGAGGAGTTTCACCAGGGGGACGTAGCGCGTGGGAGGATCACGCTATGCCCCCCCCCCACCAGCACCCTGATCAACCAGAGGAGGCGCTAGTGCAGCGACCAGGACACACACCCACATCCGGCTTCCCACCCTCAGACACGACCAATTGCATCTGTAGGGACGCCCGACCAAGCTGGAGGTAACACGGGGATTCAAACCGGCGATCCCTGTGTTGGTAGGCAACGGAATAGACCGCCACGCCACCTGGACACCCCAAAAAGCTTGTTTCTAATGATGAATAAACAAACCGGTATTTTTCTGTGTGTGTGTGTACATGTATAAGTGTTTTACATGTATATGTGCATTTATGTATATACATTTATCTGTGTGTGTGTGTGTGTGTGTGTGTGTGTTTGGATGCAAGTATGGGTATGTTTGATTTTTTGATTTTGATTTTGAGATATTTCTATTGATCCCCGTGGGGAAATTCTTCTCTGCATTGAACCCATCCTAGCTGTGTAGCTGGGAGCAGTGGGCAGCTGCAGCGCCCGGGGACCAACTCCAGTTGGTCTTGCCATGCCTTGCTCAGGGGCACAGACAGGAGTATTAACCTTAACATGCATGTCTTTTTGATGGTGGGGGAAACCGGAGCACCCGGGGAAAACCCACCACAGACACGGGGAGAACAAGCAAACTCCACAGAGGACGACCTGGGATGACCCCCAAGGTTGAACAACCCTGGGGTTCGAACCCAGGACCTTCTTGCTGTGAGGCGACAGCGCTAACCACTGCACCACTGTGCCAACCCAATGAGTACGAGTGTGTGGATGTGTGCGTGTTTGAGTACGTGTGTGTGTTCCCAGAAATGCTTACCTCATACTGATCTCCAGGGCAGAGCCTCGCGAAGCCGATCAGCCCTGGACAGAAACAACAACTTGGTGCAACACGTTCCTACTGAGGGACTGATGGGCTAAGAGGTGTAACTCTGTGTGTGTGTGTGTGTGTGTGTGTGTGTGTGTGTGTGTGTGTGTGTGTGTGTGTGTGTGTGTGTACCTTTCATTTTGATGTGAAGTTCTCCCAGAAGGATTTCCAGCTCTCCCTCCATTACTGACATATCCTGAGGAGAAAAATAACTCTTATTCTTCTATTTCCTATTTTCCTTTACCAGCCGTTCTGCTGCTGTGTGTGTGTGTGTGTGAGAATGAGTGAGAGTGAAAGAGAGACAGGAAAAGAGAAAGACAACGATGCAGTGAAAAACAATGATTGACGCAATAATCCACCAATCGGTGCACAGCAGACGTCTTCACTTCCTTCCCACTGACACCGAGCTCTGGCAGCCCATGAAGAGCAGCAGAGAGCAGCTTTTGGGCGTCCGGGTAGCGTAGCGGTCTATTACGTTGCCTACCAACACGGGGATCGCCGGTTCGAATCCCAGTGTTACCTCCAGCTTGGTCGGGCGTCCCTACAGACACAATTGGCCGTGTCTGCGGGTGGGAAGCCGGATGTGGGTGTGTGTTCTGGTCGCTGCACTAGCGCCTCCCCTGATCGGCCGGGGCCCCTGTTCGGAGGGGGGGACTGGGGGGAATAGCGTGATCCTCCCACGTGCTACGTCCCCCTGGTGAAACTCCTTACTGTCAGGTGAAAAGAAGTGGCTGGTGACTCCACATGTATCAGAGGAGGCATGTGGTAGTCAGCAGCCCTCCCCGGATCAGAAGAAGGGGTGGAGCAGAGACCGGGACGGCTTGGAAGAGTGGGGTAATTGGCCGGGTACTACTACTACTACCACTACTGTGTGTGTGTGTGTGTGTGTTTAATAGAGAGAGCGACAGATATAGGAGAGGTAAGGGGGAGAGAGACAGTGACAGTGTGATTGACAGATGACAGCTTGATTATCTGAGAACTAGAATCTGAGTCAGATTCAGAATTAGAATCAGTTTTATTGCTTTTTTTTCTTTTTTTGACCCCCCCCCCCCCTTTTTCACCCCAATTGTACTTGGCCAATTACCCCACTTTTCCGAGCCGTCCCGGTTGCTGCTCCACCCCCTCTGCTGACCCGGGGAGGGCTGCAGACTACCACATGCCTCCTCCCATACATGTGGAGTCACCAGCCGCTTCTTTTCACCTGACAGTGAAGAGTTTCACCAGGGGGACGTAGTGTGTGGTAGGATCACGCTATTCCCCCTCAGTTCCCCCTCCCCCCCTGAACAGGTGTCCCGACCGACCAGAGGAGGTGCTAGTACGGCGACCAGGACACATACCCACATCCAGCTTCCCACCCGCAGACACGGCCAATTGTGTCTGTAGGGACAGACACAAGCCCGACCAAGTCGGAGGTAACACGGGGATTTGAACCGGCGATCCCCGTGTTACCTCCGGCTTGGTCGGGCTTGTGTCTGTAGGGACAGACACAAGCCCGAACAAGCCGGAGGTAACACGGGGATTTGAACCGGCGATCTCCGTATTCACAGGCAATGGAATAGACCGCCACACCACCCGGACGCCCAAAAGCTGCTCTCTGCTGCTCTTCATGGGCTGCTGGGGCTCGGTGTCAGTGGGAAGGAAGTAAAGACATCTGCTGTGCACTGATTGGTGGATTAATCTGTCAATCACTGTTTTGCAAACAGTTAGAAAGCTAAACTGTAACTATAGTAAAGACCTACAAGTTGATAACATGGCAACAAATGGGAGACAGTGAGTCTCTACCAAGCTTGTGTCCTTACTCCAGATCATCCACTATTGTGTGAGGGAGAGGGCGAGAGAGTGAGCGACCAAGAGTGAGAGAGTGAGAGAGAAAGAGAGAGAAGTGAGAGAGAGCAAGAGAGAAAATGAGAGAGACAGAGATAGAGAGACACAGTGAGAGCGACAGAATGAGAGAGAGAGAGAGAGAGAATAAGAGAGAGAGCAAGAGAGAGGACTGAGAGAGCAAGAGAATGAGAGAGAGCGAGAGAGAGAAGGACTGAGAGAGCAAGAGAATGAGAGAGAGAGCGAGAGAGAGAAGGACTGAGAGAGCAAGAGAATGAGAGAGAGAGCGAGAGAGAGAAGGACTGAGAGAGCAAGAGAATGAGAGAGAGAGCGAGAGAGAGAAGGACTGAGAGAGCAAGAGAATGAGAGAGAGAGCGAGAGAGAGAAGGACTGAGAGAGCAAGAGAATGAGAGAGAGAGCGAGAGAGAGAGGACTGAGAGAGCAAGAGAATGAGAGAGAGAGCGAGAGAGAGAGGACTGAGAGAGCAAGAGAATGAGAGAGAGAGCGAGAGAGAGAAGGACTGAGAGAGCAAGAGAATGAGAGAGAGAGTGAGAGAGAGAAGGACTGAGAGAGCAAGAGAATGAGAGAGAGAGCGAGAGAGAGAAGGACTGAGAGAGCAAGAGAATGAGAGAGAGAGCGAGAGAGAGAAGGACTGAGAGAGCAAGAGAATGAGAGAGAGAGCGAGAGAGAGAGGACTGAGAGAGCAAGAGAATGAGAGAGAGAGCGAGAGAGAGAAGGACTGAGAGAGCAAGAGAATGAGAGAGAGAGAGAGAGAGAGAGAGAGAGAGAGACTGAGTCTTCAGTTTTCTGTTAATGACCCTTAACCCTGACCGGTGTAAACACTGGTGGAACCACCCAGAGACCATCTCTGTTTTGTTTGGCCGAGCCCTGAGGAACCTCAGCGGGCCATCTGGTCTGCAGGGACCCGGCTCTTAGTGGGCGACCAAAGGTTGGCCTGAAGTTTAAACTTTTCCAAGATGGATTTGGGCTCATTTGCATTCCCCATCACTCAACTTTCAATAAAATGAGCAGTGCTGCAACACTTTTAAAACGTGCTGCAGGCAAATTCCTGCATCAGTTTCTCTTCCAGCCATTCATCTGTGGGGACGAGGAGTGGACAGATCCTCTGTCGCGATAATGTCACGGTGTTCAGCTCAGGACCTGGAACTGTCCTCCAAAAGAGCTGCAGACCGTTTTACACAACACCACAATCCAAAAAACACCACAACCCACACACGTGTGAGTTTTCTGTTTTACCTTTCATGTGTTTTTTTTTTCTTCAAGGAAAAACAAATCGAACTGAACAATGACAGTTGAAAGACTCTGTGATATTTTTACCATTTTAACATCCCCAAATCCCATTTACCCACGTCCTGCTCCCCTCGCTCTACTCCTGCCCCGCCCCGCAGGCCCCTCCTCAGGACATAATTAAACCACATTACATCCAGTCATCCATCATCCGACCCACTTGTCCTGCTCTCAGGGTCACGGGGATGCTGGAGCCTATCCCAGAAGGCACTGGGAGGTAGGTGGGGAGACACCCTGGCCAGGCTGCCAGGCCATCACAGGGCCGAGACACACACACACACACACACACACACACACACACACACAGAGCTAGGGACAATTTAGTGAGGCCGAGTCACCTGACCTACATGTCTTTGGACCGTGGGAGGAAACCGGAGCCCCCGGAGGAAACCAACACAGACACGGGGAGAACGTGCAAACTCCACACAGAGGACGACCCCCCAAGGTTGGACTACCCCGGGGCTCGAACCCAGGACCTTCTTGCTGTGAGGCCACCGTGCCGCCCAACGACATTACAGCAAGTTTAGATAAGTAAAAATAAATAAATAAAACGAGACGTGAGTAAATAAATAAAAGAATAAGCACCGTACCAGCATCTGAGCCATTATAATGGTGTTTCGGGGCTTTACGAGGGTGGGTAACTGCTTGTTGTGTATTTGGCGGGCAAGCCGCAAGGTTTAAACCGCGTTCTCTGGACCACATTCTGATTTATTTTGAATGGCTATATGAGAATGTCATCTTTGCTTTCATCATAGTCATCATCACCATCACCTAGAAGGCTGAATGTGAGTTCTACCAGTCAGTCCTGCACATCCCAGTTATCTCCTGTTTATTCACCTGAGAACCGAGTTTAAAACCTGTCTGTCATGAAAAATGTGAAGGAGAAAAAAAATCCTGCAGCATTTTTCTTTAATTACAAAAAGTGCGCTATGCCCCTTTTTACACCGGAGAAGAATCCAGAATGGGGTGAGTTTAAAAGAGGGGGTGTTTTCCTACTTTTGTGACAAATTAGTGTAAATACAGCACGTCTATGAAGCACTTCTGTAACTGTTTGTTTTCCACCAGAAGTCCTTTTTTCTCCTTTTCCTTTTGGAAAATGCGGTTTAGGGGGGTCATTTACAGTGCATCCGGAAAGTATTCACACCCCTTCACTTTCCCCACATGTTGTCATGTTACAGCCTTATTCCAAAATGGATTAAATTCCTTTTTTTTCTCAACAATCTACACACAATACCCCATAATGACAAAGTGAAAAAGGTTTTGTAGAAATTTTTGCAAATTTATTAAAAATAAAAAACTGAAATATTGCATGTACTGGTAGTCCTTCTAGCCCCGCCCCTTTCCTTGACAGACACAATGGCTGGCCAACCATAGACTACCAGAGACACTCGCGCTCATTGTGGATGAGGCAAATTTATCTGTGTAGCACAATTCTTACACAATGGCAATTCAAAGTGTTGTACAGAAGGCAGGGGAAGATACATTTAAATAATAATAAATAATAACGATAAACTAGATAAATAAAACACCCGTGGAAACTGATGAAAAGAAGTAGGCGGCCTTGTGCAAAGCTTGGGTTGATTGTTTTTGGTGTAACATCACACACAATTCTTTTTTTTTTCTGTTTGCCCCCCCCCCTTCTCCCCAATTGTACCCGTCCAATTGCCCCACTCTTCCGAGCCGTCCCGGTCACTGCCCCCCTCCATCTGCCGACCCGGGGAGGGCTGCAGACTACCACATGCCTCCTCCGATACATGTGGAGTCGCCAGCTGCTTCTTTTCACCTGACAGTGAGGAGTTTCACCAGGGGGATGTAGCGCGTGGGAGGATCACGCTATTCCCCTCAGTTCCCCCTCCCCCCTGAACAGGCACGCCCGACCAACCACAGGAGGCGCTAGTGCAGCGACCAGGACACATACCCACACCCGGCCTCCCACCCACAGACACGGCCAGTTGTGTCTAGGGACGCTCGACCAAGCCGGAGGTAACACAGGGATTCGAACCGGGATATCACACTCAGTCCTGATTGGCTAGCTCAAATGATGCCATTTGTTCCCATAAAAAGGCTTCTAAAAAAGATTTCACATTCTGTGACACAAGAATCCAAGTCCAGACAAATCTTGTTCTCCATAAAACCCCCCTTAAGTTTTTCCTCCAGCATCGCTCCACCTCAGTTTCAGTTTCCACTGTGAACGTAGCAAAATAAAGATGTACCCCCCCCCCCCCGTCCTGTCACACATCATACAGCCTGTGAAATCACATGTGACTTTTAGTTGGGTTATAACCCTGCATGACCTCGTGCAGTCACACCGGTTCTCAGAGGAACCTGTTGAGGAACATGATGGAGAACGCCATAGTTATGTTTGGTTTTGTTTTACTCCTGTCTGCGCCCGAGATGGAAGGTGCCAGAGGTCACGGAGGGGGTCAGAGGTCAGAGCAGATTTCATTTGGGTTGAACTTGTACAGACGTCTCCAGTGATGGAAAACCGTTTCACAACAAGTAGGCGCAGGAACAGGAAGTGCTCTGTTGCCTGTATGTCTTCTGCAAACTGTTCAGAAACATTGCTCCTGATATACCTCCTAAATATCTTCTGTGACGACTAAAACTACAGAGACTCCTCCAAGTGAGTAGAAGACACAGAGGTTGGTTGTTGGGAAACTTTGTTCTGGTTTTTATTTTTAGCGTTTCTGAACAGGCTCTGGGTCTTGGTGACGTCAGTTCGGAGTCATGTTGTATGATTACCTCATAACCATCAGTCACACAGGAAATTATATCAGCTGTGACCCCTGTGACCCCTGACCCGTGTGGGTCCATAGGCGGGTCAGATTATATCACAACAAAACATCAGGTGTTTCTTCTCAAACACGTGACGTTGTACAGCTGATATTCACCGACAGACGGGCGAGATGAGTGTGAAAATGTTCCTTTCAGTACTGAAATCAGGACCTACTAAATAAGTGAGCTTGTCAGTTTGATTGGCTTGACCCTGCTATTAAACTGGTATTTAACCAAACTGGCAACTCATTCCAGTCTTATCTGATGATGTAATTGGGAAATAAATCAAGTTCTGACCAAAACTGGTCTTCTGTACATTGAAGGGGAATGCAAATACAGGGGAAAGAGTCTGGAGGCCTTCTCTTACCTGCTACGATAACCCAACCCAAATAACGGTCATAACCTAATCATTTCTTGGTTGGAGCAGAACTGTAGTAGTCTAATAATTAAGAATCGGTTTAAAAAGATAAAAATTAGTGGGCTTTTTATTATTAATTCACTTTTCTTAAAAGATTTTTTTATCTTTTCTCCCTTGTCTGTGTTTATGTGACTGAGGTCGTTGTATAGCTGTCGTACATTTATTTGTACTTGATGTCATTTTGGAGGATGTCGGTGGGGGGGGGGGTTGGAGACATGTTAGGGAGCAGGGCAGGGATGGGGATAATACTGGATTTATTTCATGTGTTGATTCTGTGATTTGTAAAATTTGTAAAATGCAAAATCCAATAAATATAAGTTTTTAAAAAACGGGCCTTCTGATTTTAACACACACACACACACACACACACACACACACACACACTGAGAGGGGTGTACCTGCAGGCTGTGTCTGTGGTTGCGGCCGAGCTCCAGCAGGCTGTCTCTGGACGCACGGGTGGACGGGGAGAGAGAGTAGGCTCTCTTCATGTTGATCGCCCCCTGACACAGTCTCCACTGGATACAATAGGTCTCATACAGCTCATCCACCTACAACAGGAGGGGGGGGGAGAGAGAGAGAGGGTGAGATACAGAGAGACAGAGAGAGGGTGAGATACAGAGAGAGAGAGGGAGGGTGAGATACAGAGAGAGAGCAAGAGGGAGGAGAGGAGAGAGATGATAACAGAAATTAGGAAGAGGACAGATGATCTACAGCCTTTTCACTTCTTTATGTAAAGACAGAATGTCGCTACACACAACCACTGTCAGACACAGATACACAGATAGACAGACAGACAGACAGACAGACAGACAGACAGACAGACAGATAGATAGATAGATAGATAGATAGATAGATAGATAGATAGATAGATAGATAGATAGATAGATAGATAGATAGATAGATAGATAGATAGATAGATAGATAGATAGATAGATAGATAGATAGATAGATAGACACACAGACAGACAGACACAGATAGATAGACACACAGACAGACACAGATAGATCGATAGATAGATCGATAGATCGATAGATAGATAGATAGATAGATAGATAGATAGATAGATAGACAGATAGACAGATAGACAGATAGATAGATAGATAGATAGATAGATAGATAGATAGATAGACAGATAGACACACAGACAGACAGACAGACAGACAGACAGACAGACACAGATAGATAGATAGATAGATAGATAGATAGATAGATAGATAGATAGATAGATAGATAGATAGATAGATAGATAGATAGATAGTTCACCTTGCTGATTTGGAACTCCAGTCTGCGGATGTATCTCTCCAAAGCTCTGATCTCCTGTGAAAACAGATTTTTTTTTCTGGTTCATGTTTGTGACGTTGTCTGTAAACTGATTTCAGATCAGCCTGTAAACCAGCTGGCCAGATCAGTCTGGATGACTGGAGAAATCAGTCTGGATGACTGGGGAAATCAGTCTGGATGACTGGCCAGATCAGTCTGGATGACTGGAGAAATCAGTCTGGATGACTGGGGAAATCAGTCTGGATGACTGGGGAAATCAGTCTGGATGACTGGCCAGATCAGTCTGGATGACTGGCCAGATCAGTCTGGATGACTGGGGAAATCAGTCTGGATGACTGGGGAAATCAGTCTGGATGACTGGCCAAACTAGTCTGGATGACTGGCCAGATCAGTCTACATGACTGGGGAAATCAGTCTGGATGACTGGCCAGATCAGTCTGGATGACTGGGGAAACCAGTCTGGAGAACTGGGGAAATGTCTTTGATTTCATAAAAATTATTATAACCAGTAGCAACTTACCTTCTCCAGGTCATAGAGAAAGGCCTGGAACAACAGAAAAGGCATTGTCAACTTCATCTCCATCATCATCACAAACACATCCACATATATATACTCCTACATATCCACACACTGACTACATATTTCATACGAAGCGCAGATATATACTGTACACCAACATCAGACCTGACATACAGTTTTACTCACAAAACAACAATACTACATGTCACACACACACACACGCGCAGAAAAGACTATGTTATGTCACGGAACAAGGTTGAAAACACACAGACACAAATAGACTCACGTTCATTCATTCATTCATTCATTCTCTCTCTCTCCTCACCAGTCTGGAGTTCCTCTTGGTCTCTCTCTGCTGTGACATCAGGAAGTCCATCTCCACCTGGTGACCCTCCAAGTACTCCCTACATCACCAAGTAAAGACGTCATTTTGAGTCCTTCAAAACACTTTTATGCCCCTTTCCCACTACACGGTACCGGCTCGACTCGCTTCTCTGTCCTTTTCCATTACCATAACAGTCCCCCCCCTCAGTGTAGCTGGATTTTCAGCTCTCCATTTTTTTTCAATTTCAAAATGTACTTTTAAGGTAGCTCCGCTTCGACTGCTTCGCTATTTAAAAATGGCGGGTGATATCCCGTGGGCGCAGTGATGACGCAGTGACACGTTTCTCTGACCAATCGGAGGTCTGCATTGATTTTGGTACCGGCTTCAGTTCTTTTGGAACCTCGACAAAGGCGGTACCAGAAAAGTGGTAACAGTTAGCAAAACGCCGGTACTTTCTAGTAATGGAAGATGAAAAAAGGCCGAGTCGAGTTGAGCCGGCACCACGTAGTGGAAAAGGGGCATTCGATCCTTCGTCGTTGAAATGGACTTTAGATCCCACTGGTCCATCACTCTGTCCTTAAATTATGCTGAATTTCATAACTACAGATGACACACGATGCTTTTATTCTATATTTAAACCAATTATTATTCAAACAAAAACAGCCCGAGATCAGATTTCCCTCTAATTGACAAAACTGGCTATTAAAAGTGTCACTCGGCCTGGTGGCTCTTTGTGTGCACCCAGATTAACCTGAACCACTAACGCAGCGCACGTTCAACCCTTGTGGTGTGTGGATAGTACTAGTACATGTAAACAGCTACAGGATGGATATCACTAGTACAAGTATATGCAGTAGTATCTGTAGTAGCGTGTGTACTCAAGTCTCTTACACTGTGCCAGGAAAATTGTACAGTTATTTGATAATATTGTTAGTACACAGTAATATAACAATACCACTTCACGATGATGTCATCGGTATACATTAATATGTCAGTACAGATATTTCATGATAGTATAAGTACGCAGTAATATAACAGTACCAATACTTGATGATAGTATTGGTACACAGTAATATACGTTACAGATACTTGGTGATAGTATTTATATACATACTTTAGTCCTTTGCGTAGCGCCTGGAAGATTCTGTCCACCTGCTCTGGCTGCTGTGTCCAGATGGCTCCGCCCACTCTGCTGGGAGACAGGTGTATTCTGGGAAGTTTACTGCCAGCCATAGCTTTGGAACGCAAAGAACTACGACCAGAGGAGGGGCTGGGTGGAGAGAGAGAGAGAGAGAGAATACAAATGGATCACTGATCAGTATTTTAAAGGCTAGTAAATGTGACATAAATACATGCATGGGCTGGTAGTTTGTAAGATCGAGAGCCCGTAAGAAAAGTTTGAGCCCTCTTTGACCATTAGTGACAAAGTAGTGAGTGTTTCTGTATCTCCGTTGTAATGCCACTAGGAGGCGCTCTGCAGCATGGGGGGGTTTGTTCTCTAGGGCGGTCAGGTGACGCACCTCCAAAGGGGAAGGTGAGAGAATTTTTCTATCCCATTCTACCACAGACGCCATCAAAATGAGAATACGCTTCGTATGCACGATCTTTGACCTCCTTCAGGAACACGCCACGCCATCCGGTTTCGCTAACAATGCTGCCATACTGTTATCACGGCCCAATTCCTCTGCAGATATTTCCATGGCTGTTTGCCTGGCCCTTCCTTCAAGCCTCAAAGCAACAGCAAGGGCTTGTTTCTTTTTGTCAAGTTCAGTAACCCGCGTCCAGATATTGATTTCATTTTTCCAACATTCCTGCAGGGGTGCCCACTACGTCGATTTCGATCGACCAGTAGAACACGAAGGCAGTGCTGGTAGATCTCCATGACATTCCAAAAAAACTTTTTTTCCCAAGACATTAGCCTATCATCTGTCCTCCATTTGGCATTTGCCTTTTGATTGACGTAAAGGACGGCCAGTCTGCTGTTGCCTAAAACCAAAGATTCTAGAGCGGAACCTAAAACTTTGTTACATTAGGTTACCATAACAACCAGAGCCCTTCTCGAACGTGCCTTGAAGTTCACATGCCCACAACGTAAGCTAACGCAGAACTGCATCAAGCTAGCTAGTTCAACTCTCTAAAAAAAAATTCTACTAAAAAGTGAAACAAAACAAAAATGAGTGGGGGAGCCGGACCTAGCAAGAAACAAAAAACCTACCATTTCCATGTGGAATGGGAGGAGGACTTTTATTTTCACCATGTCTTATTCCCAATGCGTTTGTCTCCTCTGTCAGTCTAGCATTGCTATCCCAAAAAAAGGAAATGTGGAGAGGCACTTTCGAACTGTTCATAAAAACTATGACAATGACCGAAAAGCGAGCTGAGAAAGAGAAAGGTGAGGGAACTAAAATCGCAGTTAATCGCCCAGCAGTCACTTTTCCCGCAGCTGCATTCAAAGGCAAAGGCAGCCACCGAAGCATCTTTACGGGTGAGTCACTCCATCATTAAGCATAAGAAGGCCTTCCAAGATGGAGAGATGCTGAAAGAGGCCTTCCTTGAGGCAGCAGATTCGTTGTTTCGGGACTTTAAAAACAAATCAGAAATAATATCTTCAATCAAAGCTCTCCAGTTATCAAGAGATTCCGTCACAAGGTGCTGTGAAGTGATGGGCGATGATTTGACACAGCAGCTTTGGAGGGACATCGTGGACTGCGAGTGTTTCTCACTACGGAAATCAGTGATACGGCCCAATTGTGCATTTTCATTCGCATGGTGTTTCAAGATATGACCGCAAAAGAGGAGCTGTTAACAATACTACCCATGAAGGAACACACGCGGGGAGAGGACATAATTCAGATCTTCAAAAACTTTGTGGATAAAACCCAACTCCCAGTGTGTAAACTGGTGTCAATCACCACGGACGGTGCGCCTGCTATGGTGGGCCGCTCTAATGGATTTATTGCCAAGTGCAGGGAGGACGATGCTTTCCCTGACTTCCTTAATTACCATTGCATAATACACCAACAAGCATTATGCGCAAAAATGCTAAACATGAAAGAGATCATGGATGTGGCAACCAAACCCGCCTGTTCTACTCGAGCGAGGTCTCTTCAAAGAGGGTTGTTTGGTACACATTTGGAAGAGGCCGACTGTAACTACTCTGACCTCTTGCTACACACTGACGTGAGAAGGCTTAGTAGAGGGAGATTCTTGCAGAGATTTCGAGAGCTCTGTCCGGAGATTAAGGAGTTTCTCCTTATCACTAAACATGCGGAACACAAGCAACTTAATGACAATCAGTGGCTGCTAGACTTGGCGTTTTTAACTGATTTAACCAACATGTTGAACGAGCTTAACTTAGAGCTGCAAGGAAAAGACAAAAGCGTGGTAAACATGATCAGCTCAGTTAACGCTTTCAAACGGAAAATGCAACTTCTGTCCTCAAAGTTGCAGCGCCGTGATTTGGGAAACTTCCGAAACCTGGCAGCAGAGCTGGAGAAGCAAGGGAGGGCGTGTGCACAACAGTGCACGCTACACAGAGCAGATTGAAAATGTCCGGTCAGACTTTGACAAACGGTTTCAAGACTTTGCTTTGCTTGAGCCAATCGCTACATTTATGTGCTACCCATTTGGGGAAGATACAGAGGTGGATTCCCTCGCCTAAACAATGGCATCACTGTTTCACCTGAACTCATCTGCAGTGGAGGATGAGATGCTGACAGTACAGGCTGACATTCAGCTTAAGTCCAGGGCGCATGGAGAGTTTTGAGAACTTACTTACAGAGGACAAGTACCCAAACATGAGGAAATGCGTAACCTCCTTGACGGCATTATTCGGCTCTACTTATTTGGGTGAGTCAGCCTTTTCTCACATGAAGATTATCAAGTCCAAATACCGTTCCACCATGACAGATGATCATTGGAGGCCTGCTTGAGGCTGGCTACCAGCAGCTACTGTCCGAACTATGCAACCTGTCTGACTCCCTCCAGTGCAGGTCTTCCTCAGAGTAGAGAGGTAGAGATCACAAATCTATTTACCACAGCTGTAAAGGTTCATGCAGTGATGCAATTTCAACATAGTGTAGTAGCAAATGCTTGGTATGATTATTGCCTGTGTAAGGTTCAATATAAATGCAAATCCATTGCAATACTGTATATGTAACACAACATGTATATAAATACACACACTGCATATAAATGTTCATATATATGTAAAACATGTACTGAGTATTTTTATTATTATTTCTAATATGAGTAGATCATTTTGACCTGGTCATTTTAAAAGTAGCTCACGAGTCAAAAAATTGTGGGCACCCCTGCTATAGAGGGTATGCGGGTGACGTCACAGATGCGGGACTCACAGCGGTAACGCGGCACTGAGTGGCAAAAAGACTGAGTGGCAGCATTAACGTCCAGCTGGAATACAGCGAGAACGCATCTAAAACGGGACAGAGCTGTTGTGCGATAGACTGCACTGATAGATTTCACATTAAATCGGAGTTGTCTTTTTACAGACTACCGGAAGATAAGGTAAAGAGAAACAAATGGATCGCTCCAATTCGCAGAAACAACTGGAATCCAGGCACCGAGTCGAGGATTTGCAGTTCCCATTTTGTGTCAGGTGGGCTAATGTTAGGCTATGTTGGATTTTTGGGTAACGTTAAATGGTAAAATCATAAAGTCATATACTGTATTGACTACTCATCATTAAATATTTAGCATCTTTCAAAAGTTTTTGTCAGCACATTTCTTTTACAACGTTGTTGTGTTGTGTTCTACAAACAAAGGGCAGAATGGTTGGCTTAACCTTACAGTTTTCACAGTTATAACTTTAAATATTTGTACAAACCTGTCCACAATCTTGCGTTATAATCCCGGTTTCACTGTTTCCCCTACTAGAAGCAGCCATGTTGCTGGATGTTTTGCCACTCACTGCGACTGAGGGGGCGTGTTCCAGTGGTAAAGTGACGTCAGTGCATACCCTCTATGGCCTGGCTTCATCGAACTTCGGTGGAACTTTATAATTAGCAACCATCCTCTGCTACCAATGTTATTACTAATAAATTACTAATAAACACGACGTTTATTTAGTTCACAGACCTTATTTAGTTCACAGCAACAACACCCTGTGACCGCCGTTTTATCTACTAAACTTCCCGCATGTGTCTCCAGGGTCAAAGGGGACCCCATTTTACCACAGTCAAAAGAACAGAGGGGAAATACATGTTAACAACGTAACATACATAACAAAGAACAAGAACAAGTGAACCGATGAACTTTCTCCCACCCGCTGAAACATCTCCCCAAACACACACCTCCACCCCCCATACAAGCTCCTGAGTACTTCCTAAGAAACACAGAAGACCTAGTAGCCTATTAAAGCTCCTACCAAGCTGAGACAGTGACAATTATATAATAGTAAATAAAAAAAAGCCCTGCCTACCAATGTAGGCAAGTTAAATAAGGTGTGGTAGATCAAACACAGGCAGCATGACCGCTTGTGGCCTACAGTGTTTCTCGTAAAAACCAAGTGAATAAATACAAAACAAAACCCCCCCCAAAAAAAGATAATAAATAAACCTCCTCCTCAAACATACATACAAGGCGATAGACAGGATATTATTGGGGGGGGGGGAACTGAATACCTCCTATCTGGGAATTGTATTGGAAAGGTTCAGTTACAGTTAAGGTCAAAATTATTAGCTCCCTTTATGAAATCAAACGAAACCCTTAACTTTTCCATGGAAATGACCATAACCAAAAGTGTTTATAGTTTAAGTGCTTCCAAAAGAACAAAGACAAAATCTCCACTAAGCTTGATGAAGATATTTTACTGATGCACTGAACTGGAACAAGAAAAAAAAAAAAATGACAAGGCCAAAATTATTAGCCCTCTGATAATTAATAGTCAATAGTGTAACCTTTCTGACTCACAACTGACAACAACCTCTTATGGTGGTTGGCACATGTCTCTTGAGGGATCTTAGCCCATTCTTCCATGGCAAATTGTTCCAGCTCATCCAAATTCTGTGGTTTTCGAGCATGGACATTAACCTTGAGCTCTCGCCACAGATTCTCAATAGGAGTGAGATCTGGGCTCTGAGAGGGCCACTCCAGGACCTTGATTTTGGTGTCCTTCAAGAAGTTTTGGGCCAACTTGGATGTATGCTTAGGGGCATCGTCTTGCTGGGAGACCCAGCAGTGACCTAAAGCTAGACTAGCAGCAGATTTCTTTACGTTATCCTTCAAAATGTCAACATAATCTTCTTTCTTCATGATCCCATGCACCCCAACAAGGTTCCCTGTGCCTGAAGCAGCAAAACAGCCCCCCCAACATTATGCTCCCACCACCATATTTAACTCTGGCAACTGTATTTTCAGTGTTGAAGGCCTCTCCCTTCCTTCGCCAAACAAAAGCAACATCCATGTGCCCAAACAGCTCAAGTTTAGTCTCATCAGACCAAAGGACAGACTTCCAGAACTCATGCCCATGTCTCAAATGTTCACGGGCAAACTTCAGTCTGGCTTTGATGTGCCGCTGTGTGAGCAATGGAGTTTTTCTTGGACGATGACCTCGAAGCCCACCACGATGAAGAGCCCTCACAACAGTCTTCCTTGAAACATCAAGTCCAGAAGAGGCCAGTTCAGCAACAATCATATTGGCAGAGATCCGGGGATTGTTGTTGACATCTCTGACTATTTTCCTCTCCAGAGTTTTTGAAATCTTGCCTTTTCGACCACGCCCAGGTTTGTTTCCAACAGAATTTGTCACCTTGTGCTTTGCAATGATGCAACGTACAACTATTCTAGACACTGTGAAATGCTTGGAAATGGCAGTATAGCCTCCCCCCTTAAGATGAGCATCCACTATCTTCTTTCTGAGTTCTAGACTGATTTCTTTACTTTTTGGCATGATGAAATTACATCTTATCAAGAATTTAAGAGTAGTCCCTCTCAATCAAGTGTTCAAGTGCCACTAGCCCTGTTCATTGGAGTCCCTTAAGTAAAGTTCAATGCTGATTAATTGCTCAGGTGTGGTTTGAAAGCTGATTGATTGCTCAGGTGTGGTTTGAAAGCTGATTGATTGCTCAGGTGTGGTTTGAAGGCAAAAAAATCACATGGGGGCTAATTATTTTGACCACCAAACCTGAAGATTTATTTTACATCCCAAAATGTACCAAACAGGGGCCTTAATATTGATGAATGTTTTACTATGTAACGTTTTATGAATGATGCAAACATTGGGCAGAATTTAAGGGCAATGTTCCATAGTTCCTTGGGGGCTAATAATTTTGACCTTAACTGTATGTATGCCTTTGCCAGGGTAAACAGAGCCCTGGGTCTAGCATTAAAAATCAAGAAGACCCAGGTCCTATATCAACCTCCACCCAACTAGCCATCTACCCAGCCCACCATGAAAGTGGACAACAAAATTCTGAAAACGTTGATCACCTCCCCTACCTCAGCAGCCTTCTCCCCTCAAAAGCTGACATTGACTCTGAAGTCAACCATCGCCTGAGTTGTTCCAGTGGCGCTTATGCCAGACTCAGGAAAAGAATCTTTGAAGACCGAGACCTAAACAAAACTACTGTCTACAGAGCTGTTCTCCCCACCTTGCTGTATGCAGCAGAGTTATGGACCACCTACAGCAGGCACCGGAGAGCCCTGGAACAATGCCACCAAAGACCCTTTTGATAGAGCCTGAGGATCACGATCTATCGTAAGGATCATAAAGTGTCCTTTAAAAAACATGTGATGTAATGAGCTGCCATCCCAGTGCTCCCATTCTTACTGGACATGTGCTGAGCTGACGTGACGTCAGAGCATTTACACAAGACACCCGGGGTATTTCTCTGATACCTTCACATAGTTTATGTGTGGAATCCTCCATGATGAGGACATCCTGATTAACGACCAAGGCTGTCATTTTGACCATTTTTGGATTTTCAAAGTTTAATAACTTTGTGAAAAGGAAAAAAAAAGATACAGACCTGCTGCTCCCTGAATGCTCCTAAAACTGCATATATTTGCATTAAAATGAGTTTTAGATCAATTGCACAAAAAAAGTTATGATAAGCTCTACCTAAAACGACCATGAGCGGTCAAAATGTCTGCTTGTAACTTGCGAGTGATCGTGCGCATCATGTCAGTATTTATGACGTGTGTTGGTGGCGTCATTTCCTTCATGAAGTTCGTTGCTCTGTCCTAGAAACACACTAGCGTCCTCCAGTGCAGAGAAATAGTCTAAACTTGATTTTTGATTATTTACATGTCTGGTTACAGACGCCACTACAGACGCACCATGACTACAACCAAGGCGTTGCAGTATTTACAGGCGTTGGACAGCGGCCATTTTAAACTGTTTGAAAAACAGTATTTAAGTTGTTAGTGTTAATTTTGGTGTCAGTTAGTTTCCTAACAGACATACTCACATATGTAATGCGTTAATATCTCAGTTGGGTATTTATCTTGACAGAATATAAAGTTCAAAAACAGGCAGTTATTTTGACCGCCCATGGTCATTTTAGGTAGGAGTGAAATCCCAGTCGTTCTGGTGTTAAAACCGAGTGTCAGAGACACGGATCTGAGCTGGATGAACTCTTTATTTTCCATCATTTGCACGAATCATTGGTTTACATCATAACCTATCTCCCTAAATGTATTTTTGCTTCCTGTTTCTTTAAAACGAGAGTTAAAACGCCCTTGTGTTGCACGTGCTGTGCTCCAAGTTCACCACTGTGTCCCTAAACAGAGAGGAGCCACTACTGAAATATAGAGTCGATCATTTTATCCAGGAGGGGGTGACGACAGACTTCTTAAGATTCCCTAAAAAAAAGAACGAGATATTTATTTTGTTCCATCTAGCAGTTTTAAAGAACTGGATTACACTTTTCATTTCCTGACACCGGGTTTTGTAGTTTTCAAATGACAAAAAGTTTGAGACTCCTTCTCAAAAGTCTGCGGCAATGTAAATATAAATTGTGTGTGTGTGTGTGTGTGTGTATGCGTGCACACACATCATAATTCTGTGCAAACATGTCTGTCCTGTACTTTAAGATCATGTTGACATCCCAGCGTCGTGTAATTATGATTGTCGTGCTATATTTGGCATGCTGTTCTCAGCCTGTGTGGTTGTGTTTTTGACGTGTTTACGGCGGTTCTGTCTGTGACGTGTCTGTGTCACCATGAGAGCCTCATAAGGAGGAGTCCTGATGGCCACAGAGCGACAGGCTGGCAGGAGGTCGTCAGCGAACCCCGGAAAGAATTCATGATGAACATTGGGGGTCCTGGCGAAGTGTGTGTGCTCTCTCTCTCGCTCTCTCTCTCTCTCACACACACACACACACACACACACACACACACACACACACACACAGGAAGTACATTCCAGAGATGTCTCTATAACATAACATGCAGTCCCACTGTGTTGACCCATGGGCTTTCCAGATGCTTCTCTCACAAGGGTCTGTCATCTCTGTATCCTGTCTCAAGTTTACTGGTCTAGTGACTGTCTGTCTATCAGAGAGAGAGAGAGAGCGAGAGAGAGAGAGAGAGAGAGAGAGAGAGAGAGAGAGAGAGAGACGGGTCTGTGGACTTTCCAGCGCTGAAACCCGTCTGTTGGGCCGTCAGATGGTAGTTTAATAAATAGTAATAGTTTAAATCAGGAATACTTCATGTGTCATTTCGTTTCACTTCTTCTCTTCTCACTTTACATCCATGGAAAGCTCTGTGAAAATAATAAAATATGCAGACGACACCACCATTGTAGGCCTCATCTCCAACAATGATGAAACCCAGTACCGCACTGCAGTAGACCAAGCTTTCACCTGGTGCGCAAACAACAACCTTCTGCTTAACACAGCCAAAACCCCAGAACTCATTACTGACTTCCGATGCATGCCGAATCCCAAAACACCCATACAAATGAACAGAGACCCCCTCACCACCACCAACTATTGAATTCCTTGGAACATACATCAACAATAACCTCAGGTGGAAAATTAACATTGAACACTTCACTGCAAAAGCTCAACAACCACTTTACTTTCTTAGGCAGCTTGAAAAATACCAGATCAAACATCAACTGCTCATTCTGTTCTACTCAGCCATTATCGAGTCCCCCATAACATCTTCTATTACAATATTACAGTATTACAGTATTATAGTATTACAGTATATTGGTGGTGGTAATGGATTTGTTGAAATTATAGTATTACAATATTACAGTATGGTATGGCAGCACAGACAGTCAAACACGGAAAAAACTGCAGCGGATTGTCTACAAGACATCCAAAATCATAGGCACCCACTCTCCTCGGTTGAATCTCTACAGACTCACCGGACTGTAAAGTGAGTGAAGAAGTTCATCTCCGACCCCTCACATCCTGCTCATCACCTCTTCCAGCTCCTTCCCTCAAGGAGGCGCTACAGGTCACTGTCCACTAAGACTAAACGCTTCACAAACAGTTTTTCCCACTAGCCATCAGGACTGAATTCCTCCCTATAGTCCCTCCTCACAAACCACTGGCATAAATACCACCATTCACCATTCAACCTGCACATTCTCTTGACGGACAAATTTAAAAAGGGTGTGGAAAAAATTGTGAAAAAGAGCAACAATTACAAGATAAAGATGAAATATAATGGATACATACAGCTCCTAGCTCGTGCTCATTTTCCCACCTACAGATTTGAACAGTCAACCTTTCAGGTTTGACCTTGCTGATCTTTTCTGATCCTCGGTTTACCCGTCACGTTCTCTTCAATATCTAACGACTGACGCACCAGTCACAGGGACCAATAGCCACCCATTTGATGTTCATCTCAGTGTTAACCACATCAACAATACTGATGGTCTTTGGACCATCAGTATTGGAGGAAACTGGAGCACCCGGAGGAAACCCATGCAGACACGGGGAGAACATACA
The DNA here is from genome assembly GCF_029633865.1 of Lampris incognitus. Classification (NCBI taxonomy): domain Eukaryota; kingdom Metazoa; phylum Chordata; class Actinopteri; order Lampriformes; family Lampridae; genus Lampris; species Lampris incognitus. The sequence goes on along the minus strand of NC_079212.1, from coordinate 145,121,441 downwards.
AACTCCAAGGAGGATAGAGTCACCCCCCTTCTCAAGAAACCATCACTTAACCCCTCTGACGTCAGAAACTACAGACCAGTTTCCCTTCTACCCTTTCTATCCAAAACTTTCGAACATGCTGTCTTTAACCAACTTTCTTTGTACCTCCACTAGAACAACCTCCTGGACCCCAACCAGTCTGGGTTCAGGGTGGGTCACTCGACAGAGACGGCCCTCCTTGCAGTGACAGAATCGCTGCACTCTGCGAGAGCAAACTCTCTCTCCTCTGTTCTGATACTCCTGGACCTGTCAGCTGCGTTCGACACAGTGAACCACCAGTTCCTCCTCTCTACCCTCGAGGGGCCGGGTGTCACAGGCTCTGCACTCTCAATGTTTGAAACCTACCTGACAGGTCGCTCCTACCAGGTGACATGGAGGGGATCTGTGTCGGAGCCTCGCAGACTGACTACAAGCGTTCCACAGGGTTCGGTTCTGGGTCCTCTCCTTTTCTCCCTGTACACGACATTCCTGGGTTCTGTTATTCGCTCGCATGACTTCTCTTACCATTGTTATGCTGATGACACCCAGCTGATCTTGTCCTTTCCTCCATCTGACACACAAGTAGAGACACGCATTGCTGCGTGCTTGACTGACATCTCGGAGTGGATGGCAACACACCACCTGAAGCTCAATCTGGACAAGACTGAGCTGATGTTCCTCCCAGGGAAAGGTTGCCTGCACCGAGACCTGGCCATCACCATTGACAACACTGTCGTGACGCCAACTCGGACTGTGAGGAATCTGGGTGTGATCCTGGACGACCAACTGTCGTTTGCTAAAAACGTTGCATCGGTTGCTCGATCCTGCAGATTTCTCTTCCATAACATCAGGAGGATTCGCCCATTCCTCACAGACGAAATGGCACAGGTGCCCATCCAGGCTCTGGTCATCTCCCGGCTGGACTACGGCAACTCCCTCCTTGCTGGCGCCCCAGCGTCAGCCATCACACCTCTGGAGCTTGTTCAGAAAGCTGCAGCTCATCTGGTGTTCAACCACCCTAAGTTCTCCCACACAACTCCCCTTCTCATGTCCCTACACTGGCTCCCAGTAGCTGCTTGCATCCAGTTTAAGACTCTGGTGCTAGCCTACAGGGCAGTGAAAGGAACAGCTCCTTCCTATCTCCAGGCCATGGTGAAGCCCTACACCCCCGCCCGACCACTTCGCTCTGCTGCCTCGGGATGCCTGATTACCCCATCGCTCAGAGGCCCTTGCTGCCGATCAACTCGCTCACGGCTCTTTTCTGTCCTGGCCCCACAGTGGTGGAATGAACTCCCCACTGATGTCAGGACAGAGGAGTCGCTGCCCATCTTTCGGCACAGGTTGAAAACTCACCTCTTCAAGAACTACTACCCTGTTACTTGTTCTTAGCACTTATTGTATTCACTCATTTAAAAAAAGTAAAATCTCATTCTTGCACTTTTACTTTAGCACTGGTTTTGCTCTTAGATGCTTGTTTAGATGCACTTATGACCTCTGATGACTAGTAGTTCTCCTGATTTCCTACGTTAAATGCACTTATTGTAAGTCGCTTTGGATAAAAGCGTTGGCTAAATGACTGTAATGTAATGTAATGTACTGTGGAGAATCTTGTGGAAAAAGCTGAGGCTGAAACTGGGTTTTTATTTTCGAAATAAGTTGTGTTTTTCTTTAAATGTAAAAAAGCGACTTGTTGCTGCCACCTTTTTACCTGTGTTGGATTATAGAGCTTTGTTGTATATGAATGCTTCTGCTCAATGTCTCCGCGCGTTACACACTGCCTACCATTCTTCTTTGAGAATTATTACTAATTGCAAATCATTGACACATCACTGAGTTGTATGCTTGGGTGGGATGGCCTGCTCTGGCCACCCGAAGCCTCGGTCATTGGTATACTTTTATATAAGGCAATCCTCAGTCTGCTGCCTTCCTACATCTGTGACTTAGTTGCACTGAGAAGTGCTGGCCCTTACTCCTTTCTTTCTCTTGACTATGTGTTGCTTTCTGTTCCATATGCCGGCACTGAATTGTGTAAAAAGGCTTTTGTTCATTCTGCACCTTTAACCTGGAATATGTTGCAGAATGACTGGAAACTTAGAGTTAATCTCACTGAGCTGTTTTAAATCCAAATTGAGAGTACTTGAAGCTGATTTCACAACATGTACTTGTTTTTTTATAATCTGCTTGTAATATGCTTTTTCTCTCATTTTTTTGTCTTTTGTTTGTGTTTTCAAATGTGTAATTTTGCAACTGTGTGATTTTGTAACTGTGCTGCCTATCTTGGCCAGGTCTCCTTTGAAAAAGAGTTTTGTACTCTCAACGGGATCCTCCTGGTTAAATAAAGGTTAAATAAAAATAGCTGTTTATTTAACACTTGTCATTTTAACCCAAACAGAACAAAAAGGTTAAAGTTCTGCTGAAACATTTCTACTAATCAGTCGGTCTATTAACAAATAGGCCCCTATTTAACCATGTGGGTCTATGTCAGTGTGAAACAAGCCATTGATAAAAATAACGTTCTTTGACTCCAAACCACAAGTCTCATTTATATCTGGATTCATATCATACTCGGATTTCTGTTTTCATCAATGAACAGTACTTCACACAACTTGATACGTCATCAAGATGACACCGTGGATGGTAGCCTTGGTTCTGCGCTCTCTTGTACTTTTTGTTTTTGTTTATTTGTTTAGTTTCCAGTGCCCGCTCACTGATCACGTACAGCAGGGGAGAACTTTTAAGTTTCCAACTGTCCACTGGACGAACTGAACAGACTATTTTACCGACTTTAATTGAAAATTTTAATGGAAGTCTTGCCGAGTTCTTGGTCGGTACAGCCCTGAGTATGCAGACTGAAGACACCGAAGGGGGAAGCGAGCCGGAGCACTCGTTAAACTGTGACAGCTGGGATTTAGAACTGCGATCCCGTCAATCCACCTGGCGAATGTCCGCTCTCTGGCCAACAAGACGGACGAACTCCTACCCTTAAACGGAAAAAACTCAGACTTTTCCAGGTTTGCCGACCTGTGTCTTACTGAAACCTGGCTTGGTGAGCATATCACAGACAGTACACTTCATCTGCCGCAGTTCCAACTCCTCTGGGCGGACTGTGATATGGCGCTATCGGGGGGTGGGGGGGGATGGAGTGGTGGCCTATGCTTCTACATAAACGAAGGTTGGTGTAAAGATGCCACAGTGTTGAAGAAATCATGCAGCCCTAAAAACTTTTTTCAGTGACTGTAAACCATTCTATTCATCACAGGAATTTTCATCATTTATTCTGTCTAGCTCCCACCTCAGGCCTGAGTTAAAGAGGTGTTAAAACACCTGGCTGATCACATTATAAACATGGGGCGCAAATATCCAGACTCCCTTCTCATTATCCTAGGAGATTTTAACAGAGAAAACCTCAGCCACGAACTGCCAAAATACAGACAGCATGTTAAATGTCCCACCAGGGACAAAAACACTCTGGATCATTGCTACACAATATTAAAGGACGCCTATCGTTCTGTCCCCCGTGCAGCCCTGGGCCCCTCTGATCACTGCCTGATTCATCTTATCCCAACCTACAGGCAGAAATTAAAATCTGCAGAGCCTGTGGTTAAAAATGTGAGGAAATGGACAAATGAGTCAAAACTGGATCTCCAGGCCTGGCTCGACTGCACTGACGGGAGTGTTTTTGAGGCTGCAGCTACAGACCTGGACGAACTTACTGACACTGTGACATCATACATCAGCTTTTGTGAGGACATGTGTGTGCCCATCAAAACCTTCTGTACCTTTAACAATATGCCCTGATTCTCAGCTGAACTGTGGCAGCTTCATCAGGCCAAAGAGGAAGCCTACAGGAGTGGAGATAGGAGCCTGTATAACAAAGCCAGAAATACACTCACAAAGGAGATCAGAGTGGCAAAAAGGTGCTACTCTGAAAAGTTGAAAAAAAGGTTTTCTGCCAACAACCCATCATCAGTCTGAAGCGGTTTGAAAGACATTACCAACTACAGGAGACCATACCCCCACACTGCAGGGAACCATCAACTGATGACTTAAATGGGTTTTACTGCAGGTTTGAAAAGCAAACTTTCCCTCCCCTCACCCTCTCCAGCCACAACACACAACCAACTACACCCCCTGCCAGCCACTACCCCCTCCTCACCGAACCCCCACCCGTACTCAGGATCTGTGTTGAGGACATGTGCCAGCTCTTCCAGCGAAAGAAGACCAGGAAGACACCAGGCCCGGATGGCGTGTCACCCCCCGTCTTAAAATTTGTGCTGACCAGCTGGCCCCCATTTTCACACTGATCTTCAACAGATCACTGGAGCTGTGACGTCCACTCCTGCTTCAAGAGCTCCACTATCATCTCTGTCCCCAAGAAACCCCGTACCACAGTATTACATGACTACAGGCCCATTGCCCTAACGTCTGTGGTCATGAAATCCTTCGAGACACTGGTGTTGGCCCACCTGAAGGAAATCACAGGCCCCCTGCTCGACCCCCTGCAGTTCGCCTACTGAGGAAACAGGTCAGTGGAGGATGCAGTCAACATGGGATTACACTACATCTTCCAACAACTCCACTCCCCAGGGACAAACGCAAGGGTGCTGTTTGTGGACTTCAGCTCAGCATTCAACACCATCGTCCCAGATATTCTCCACTCCAAACTCACCCAGCTCACTGTACCAGCCCCCATCTGCCAGTGGATTAAAAATTTCTTGACAGACTAGAGGTAGTAGGTGAGGACGGGGAAAATCACATCCAGCACCTAGACAACAGCACTGGCGTCCCCCAGGGAAGTGTGCTCCCCCCTCCACTCTTCTCCCTCTACACAAATGAGTGCAGCTCAGGTGAATCGTCTGTTAAACTCCTGAAGTTTGCGGATGACACAATCATCATTGGCCTTATCCGGGATGGTGACGAGTCTGCATATAGATGGGAGGTTGATCAGCTGGTCCTCTGGTGCAGCCATAACAACCTGGAGCTGAACATGCTCAAAACAGTGGAGATGACAGTGGACTTCAGGAGGAGTCCCCCAACACTGCCCCCCTCCTCACCATACTCAACAGCACAGTGTCTTCAGTGAAAACCTACAGATTTCTGAGTTCCACAATTTCCCAGAACCTAAGGTGGGCATCCAGCATAGACATAATCATCAAAAAGACCCAGCAGAGGATGTACTTTCTCCACCAGCTCAAGAAATTCAACCTGCCTTAGGAACTGTTGATTCAGCTCTACACTGCAATAATCCAGTCTGTCCTCTGTACATCCATCACTGTCTGGTTTGGTTCAGCCACCAAACAGGACAGGGACAGACTGCAACGGACAGTTAGGTCTGCAGAGAAAACCATTGGTGCCAACCTGCCCTCCATTCAGGACTTATACACCTCCAGACGTAGGAAACAGGCAGGCAACATCACTGCAATCCCATCACACCCTGGTCACAACCTGTTCCAACTCCTCCCCTCTGATAGGTGCTACAGAGCACTGTACCCCAAAACAACCAGATATAAAAACAGTTTTTTTCCACGGGCTGTCATTCAAATGAACACTTAACACTGCCAAATAAATCCAACCATTTTGTAGATACTGTACTGTATATTGTCCGTATACATATACATATAATATCTACAGCCTGGGTCTCCCGCACCACGGGCGACTATGTTAACAGGTCAACTAAAGGGTCAGACCCGTTATCCAACTGGCTAGCGAATCTACTCCTTCATGCTCGTTACACTACCCCCATCCTTCGGGAAGCGCGTCCCTGTGCTTCAGCATATCAGCTCCCTCACGCCTCTAGGCGCACGAGCTTCCGATGGCCTCACGATCTCACCATCCCACTTCTGACACCAATGTAGCAAACTCAGAGGGAAGCCAGGAATCCGCCGCAGCCGGGATGTGAACTCGGGTCGCCTGCACCACAGGTGACTGCGCTAACGAGTCAACTAAAGGGTCAGACCCGTTAGCCAACCGGCTAGCAAGTCTGCTCCTTCATGCTTGTTATACACACACACACACACACACACACATATATATATATATATAAAATCCAGTGAGTCAAGTAAATTCTTTATGAGACAGTACAAACCTGTTTCATCCCATAAGCAATCATCAGCTGTCAATAATCTATACTTAGCACAAAAAGTAGGGAAATGTGTGTTTGGTAGATTATTTCTTTGTTGTAACAATGCGTCTTGGCAATAAATCTTATACTGTTGGAAAACCTGTTTATTTCCCTTTTAAATGGTGTTACATTTGTAAGGAACATGCATTTGTGGGATGAGCAGCAGAGCTGAGTATGTGGGTTGTGCCCATGCCAAATCTTCTCTGCCAGTGCCAAACAGCTTATCTTGCTGTTGCTATTGACTCTTGTTTTGAGCTTCTGGTACCCCAGGTGCTGCCAATCAGCTGCCTGATATAAGATTTATTGCCAAGAAACATTGTTACAACAAAGAAATAATCTACCAAACACAAATTTCCTTACTTTTTGTGCTAGGTTTATATATCCATCCATCCATCCATTATCCAAACCACTTATCCTGCTCATATATATATATATATATAAAGATAGATGTAAGGAAATAAAACTTTAATACATTGCAGTAGAAGCCTGTTTTGTGCGTGAGTCAAACCTTGTGTATATATGTGAAGGTTGTTGTGTTGTAGTGTTGTTATTCTGTGTTAAGTACACTGAGAGAGCCACGAAACCAGAGTCACATTCCATGTGTGTGCAAACCTTCATGGACAACAAACATGATTCTGAGTCTGACTGCTGTTGTTTAATACCCAGTCCACTTTATGACTACCAGTCGCGTCACTGGCTATAACAGCTTGTCACTCACCGCCGTCGTCCAGTCAGAGAACTGAACCCGGTGAAGGACAGGCTCCTCTTGACTACACCCCCCTCTGAGGAGTTAAACAGCAGTTTCACTGACATCCTTCCTAAAAAGAGATAGACAGCCAGAGAGAGAAACAGATAGAGAGAGAGAGACAGAGAAACAGACAGAAAGACAGAGACAGAGAACAGATAGACAGAAAGAACGGGTGGAAAGACAGAGGTAAACAGAGAAGCTTGATTATTTTCATTTCTCACTGATACGTTTCATGAAGTCTGAATTATATAAGAGCTTTAAAAATCAACTACACATAGCATCAAATCTTATACAGCAGAACCTGTCAATCAATCAGTTGATTAATCATTAACTGCATCAATCAATCAATCAACCAATCAATCAGTCAACCAACCAATCAATCAAGCTTCATCTATGCAGCACATTTTGTACATAATGGAGTGAAGTGTTGACCTGAGAATAGATACATGTACATGCATAGAGTATACATGTACAACAAGCAACATGTACAAAAGATTATATAAAAAAAAAAATATATATATATATATATATATATATATATACATATATAGCGGGGGGTTTTTTTCAGAAAACGTCAATGGTGTTGATGAAAGTGCTGCACAAATGAGGAGCAGAATGTTAAGATAGAACAATAAGATAGATGTAGGAAAACAACTTTAATACACTGCAGTACAAGCTTGTTTCATGTGTCATGCACTCATCAGCTGCCAGTGTGGTAAAGCAACAAGCCAAACACACAGCCAGTAGATACTACGCTGCCCCGCGCCACGCCCCCGCCCCTAGTTACAGTGGATGGCAGCCAATCAGAGGACAGAAAACATCTGAAAAATTACAACCGATGGGTTAGGTAGTTACGATGCACAGCAACCAATAGGGGGGTAGAAAACGTTATAACCAACGGGGTAGGGGGTGGGGCTTGGTTTGAAAAAGCAAAGATTTAAAGGGCCAGGGGAGGAAAAAGGGAAAAAAATCCAAACCCAGGTGCGTGTATGTCTGCAGAGTATGCACGGAGGGGGCATTTATGGGTTATTATCAATAATGGTTGGGGGGGGGGGTGATGAAAGGGCAGCTGTGTGCTGACTTTCATTATCCATCCATCATGTTGCAAATGCAGGGATTTAAACTCCAGCATTCAGACAGGAAACAGAGCTACCTCTCTGGAGCTCATTACAAACAAACCCGCCTGAGACACACACACACACACACACACACACACACACACACACACACACACACACACACACAGTCTTTCATGTGGTTGCTGCTAATGTGGAGTTTGGTTTGTACTGAAACAACAACATGCATGTTTTCCTGCAGTATTTTTGTGTTCATCCGTCTCTCCGTGGATCCCGTCTGATCCGATTCAACCAGTTCATTTACAAAACTGTGCTCAGATGAGGAGCCCACACACACACACACAAACACACACTTCCTGTCTGACACCCGTTGCTTTGACGGGCTTCCCTTCAGGAGCCCACCAGAGTCTACGGCCCCTTCACACCTGTGTTTACATCAGAACCAGAATCAGAGACACTTCATTTGTCGCATCGTTTCCCCAGCCCACAGCACTGCAACACAAAGACACAAACACACATCCAAAACTACAAGAACACACAAACTGACACATATATCGAAAAAAAAAAAAAAAAAAAGATCACTGTCCAGGAGAGTGAACACCAGCCAGGATGACTGTAGGAACTGCTGGTCTGCATGGGCTAGCAGGTAGCTTAGCCTGCCCTGCTTCTGCGTCCTGTCAGACCGCCCTCGGTGTCTCCTCTTCAGGTGCAGCTCCTACAGGACTCAGCAGAGCAAGCTCTCCCAGCCAGACACCTTCGACACACCTCCCCGCACTCCATACGGCGACACTAAAAACACAGTCAAGGCTAGGCGAGGCCACCGCCAGACCGCCCCCGGTGTTACCAGAACTGCCGGTTTGCATGGGCTAGCAGTTAGCTTAGCATGCCTCGCTTCCGCTTCCTGTCAGACCGCCGCCGGTGTTACCAGAACTGCCGGTTTGCACGGGCTAGCAGTTAGCTTAGCCTGCCCCGCTTCCGCTTCCTGTCAGACCGCCCCCGGTGTTACCAGAACTGCCGGTTCGCATGGGCTAGCAGTTAGCTTAGCCTGCCCGCTTCCACGTCCTGTCAGACCGCCCTTAGTGGCAGGCATCGCCAAAAATATGCCATTGTCAATAGCACACGCCAACAAACAGGAAGCTGGTGTAACCGCTGCAGTAGAAACCGCAAGTCGGTGGACTACAGATGCGCACAGAGCCGATTAACACCCAATACAGACGCATGAAGGCGAGAGATGTGCACTGGTTTCTTCATCCCTCCCCCCACTATCCCCCCGTTTGAGGGTAGAACATACACAAAAGTGGGCCTAACTACCCCATACTGCAGTCTTACATGCTATGTGCACTTGTGTACTTCTTTGTGTGTTCCTGTAATGTTGTGTATGTTTCTAACAGAACCTTGTATAGAAACTGTTTATTGCATTGTGTACTATTTGCACTGCAACCATCTTTGCACTGTTTAGCCTGTGTGTATTGTACTGTGTGTGTACTGTACTATATGTTGATCACTGCTCTGCAAGTCGTCTACATTGTGTACAAGTCTATTGTGTAGTCACTTGGTGTGTAGCTCATTTGTGTGTTGTTTTGCAGGCCTTGTCAGATCCTGGAGGAAGGCCGTTTAGTTCCACCACATGCTCGTACACACTGGAATGACAGTAAAGTCTGATTTGACTTGAGACACGAGACATGAACTTGAGATGTTTTCATGGTTTTCTTCAGTTCTTTCCATATGGACAGAAAGAATTAAGACCACACAATCACCACATATGGCTGAGAGAGACACAGAGAGAGAGAGATGCAAAGAGAGAGAGCGAGAGCAAGAAAAAGAGAAATGCAGAGAGAGAGAGAGAGAGCGAGCGAGAGAGATGCAGAGAGAGAGAGAGAGCGAGAGAGAGAAAGAGATGCAGAGAGAGAGAGATGCAGAGAGAGAGAGAGTGAGCGAGAGAGATGCAGAGAGAGAGAGTGAGCGAGAGATGCAGGGAGAGAGAGAGCGAGCGAGAAAGAGATGCAGAGAGAGAGAGAGACGCAGAGAGAGAGAGACAGAGAGATGCAGAGAGAGAGAGAGACGCAGAGAGAGAGAGAAAGAGATGCAGAGAGAGAGACAGAGAGATGCAGAGAGAGAGAGAGCGAGAGAGAAAGAGATGCAGAGAGAGAGAGAGAGACAGAGAGACGCAGAGAGAGAGAGCGAGAGAAAGAGATGCAGAGAGAGAGAGACAGAGATGCAGAGAGCGAGAGACGCAGAGAGAGAGAGACAGAGATGCAGAGAGCGAGACAGAGAGATGCAGAGAGAGAGAGACAGAGATGCAGAGAGAGACAGAGAGATGCAGAGAGAGAGAGACAGAGAGATGCAGAGACAGAGAGATGCAGAGAGAGAGAGACAGAGAGATGCAGAGAGAAAGAGACAGAGATGCAGAGAGAGACAGAGATGCAGAGAGAGAGATGCAGAGAGAGAGAGAGAGATGCAGAGAGAGAGAGACGCAGAGAGAGAGAGAGACAGAGAGACGCAGAGAGCGAGAGAGAGAAAGAGATGCAGAGAGAGAGAGAGACGCAGAGAGAGAGAGAGAGACAGAGACGCAGAGAGAGAGAGACAGAGAGACGCAGAGAGAGAGAGAGACAGAGAGACGCAGAGAGAGAGCGAGAGAGAGAAAGAGATGCAGAGAGAGAGAGAGACGCAGAGAGAGAGAGAGAGACAGAGAGACGCAGAGAGAGAGAGAGCGAGAGAGAGAACGCCAGACACAAAAACACCAAAACCCACACAAAGAAACAGAAGGGGAACAGCAAACATGGTAAAGAATGAAGAGTGTAAGAGAACGGCTGGGCTGACAGACAGGCAGACAGACAGGCAGACAGACAGGCAGGCAGGCAGGCAGGCAAAGAGAGGCAGGCAGACAGATAGGCAGACAGAGACAGACAGGCAGGCAGAGACAGGCAGACAGACACAGACAGACACAGACAGGAAGGCAGGCAGACAGACAGACAGGTAGACAGACAGACAGGTAGAGTGGCAGACAGACAGACAGGTATACAGACAGACAGGTAGACTGGCAGACAGACAGACAGGTAGACAGACAGACAGGTAGACTGGCAGACAGACAGGCAGACAGACAGGCAGACAGGTAGACAGACAGACAGACTGGCAGACAGACAGGCAGACAGACGGGCAGACTGGCAGACAGGTAGACAGACAGACAGGTAGACTGGCAGACAGACAGGCAGACTGGCAGGCAGACTGGCAGACAGACAGACAGGTAGACAGGCAGACAGACAAGCAGGCAGACAGGCAGACTAGCAGACAGGCAGACTAGCAGGCAGACAGACAGCAGGGAGAGATGTGCCATTCATGATGGTGTGACGTTAAGCACGGATGAAAAATTATGTGGACATGAAAAATGACAGAATTAAGACCAAACACACACACACACACACACACACACACACACACTGTAAGGCATGTAGAGGCTGACCCCCTCCTTCATGGTTGAGGTTAGCCTGATCAGTGAAACCAGCTGCTTTAGTCTGGGGCTGGAATTAAAGCCAGAGCCTCAGGCCCACCAGCAGCTCTGAACGGGAAACCAGTGCTGCAAGATACTGGTGTTCTAGTGGATCAGGACTAAACCCAGTCTAACACAGTGCTCACCAGCAGCTCTGAACGGGAAACCAGTGCTGCAAGATACTGGTGTTCCAGTGGATCAGGACTAAACCCAGTCTAACACAGTCCTCACCAGCAGCTCTGAACTGGGAATCAGTGCTGCAAGATACTGGTGTTCTAGTGGATCAGGACTAAACCCAGTCTAACACAGTCCTCACCAGCAGCTCTGAACGGGAAACCAGTGCTGCAAGATACTGGTGTTCTAGTGGATCAGGACTAAACCCAGTCTAACACAGTGCTCACCAGCAGCTCTGAACGGGAAAACAGTGCTGCAAGATACTGGTGTTCTAGTGGATCAGGACTAAACCCAGTCTAACACAGTCCTCACCAGCAGCTCTGAACTGGGAACCAGTGCTGCAAGATACTGGTGTTCTAGTGGATCAGGACTAAACCCAGTCTAACACAGTCCTCACCAGCAGCTCTGAACTGGGAACCAGTGCTGCAAGATACTGGTGTTCCAGTGGATCAGGACTAAACCCAGTCTAACACAGTCCTCACCAGCAGCTCTGAACTGGGAACCAGTGCTGCAAGATACTGGTGTTCCAGTGGATCAGGACTAAACACAGTCTAACACAGTCCTCACCCATACCATCACTACAGCCCAACTAGACAGACAAGCAGACCAAACTAAACACCCACCCACACACCTGGAGAGAGAGAGAGAGAGAGAGAGAGAGAGAGAGAGAGAGAGAGAGAGAGAGAGAGAGAGAGAGAGAGCGAGAGAGAGAGACCAGTTCCTCGTGTGTTTAAATCTTACATGGACTGGATGTGTGGGCATTCTTCCATCTGTGTGGCAACATAAACTAAACAGGAAGAGGTTTTAGAGTGAGTGTGTGTCTGTGTGTGTGTTTAGAAACCATGCTCATGGACTGTGCAGCCTGGTGGGCCTCTTGAGGACCCCCCCCACACACACACGTACCTCCTCGTCCCCATGGGCGCCCCCAAAACACTCTCAGGTCAAAGGTAACAGGAAATCACCACAGCACACCTCCAACCCCCCCCCCTCCATCTCTAACCTTGTAGAATTCTGTTTTTCTCCATTTATTTACTTCCTGTTCTCGGTGTATTGATAGAACTTGGTGAGGACTGTGGTACAGACGTGTGAGACGGTGGCTCGTGTTCGGGGCCGGTGTCTGAGGTTGTTTCAGGTGGATGAGATGATGAGGTGTCTGACCTTGTTTCAGGTGGATGAGATGATGAGGTGTCTGAGGTTGTTTCAGGTGGATGAGATGATGGTGTCTCGATGTTGTTTCAGGTGGATGAGATGATGAGGTGTCTGACCTTGTTTCAGGTGGATGAGATGATGAGGTGTCTGAGGTTGTTTCAGGTGGATGAGATAATGAGGTGTCTGACCTTGTTTCAGGTGGATGAGATGATGAGGTGTCTGACCTTGTTTCAGGTGGATGAGATGATGAGGTGCCTGAGGTTGTTTCAGGTGGATGAGATGATGAGGTGTCTGAGGTTGTTTCAGGTGGATGAGATGATGAGGTGTCTGAGGTTTTTTCAGGTGGATGAGATGATGAGGTGCCTGACCTTGTTTCAGGTGGATGAGATGATGAGGTGTCTGACCTTGTTTCAGGTGGATGAGATGATGAGGTGTCTGACCTTGTTTCAGGTGGATGAGATGAAGAGGTGTCTGACCTTGTTTCAGGTGGATGAGATGAAGAGGTGTCAGACCTTGTTTCAGGTGGATGAGATGATGAGGTGTCTGACCTTGTTTCAGGTGGATGAGATGATGAGGTGTCTGACGTTGTTTCAGGTGGATGAGATGAAGAGGTGTCTGACCTTGTTTCAGGTGGATGAGATGATGAGGTGTCTGACCTTGTTTCAGGTGGATGAGATGATAAGGTGTCTGACCTTGTTTCAGGTGGATGAGATGATGAGGTGTCTGATGTTGTTTCAGGTGGATGAGATGATGAGGTGTCTCGATGTTGTTTCAGGTGGATGAGATGATGAGGTGCCTGACCTTGTTTCAGGTGGATGAGATGATGAGGTGTCTGACCTTGTTTCAGGTGGATGAGATGACGAGGTGTCTCGATGTTGTTTCAGGTGGATGAGATGAAGAGGTGTCTTATGTTGTTTCAGGTGGATGAGATGATGAGGTGTCTCGATGTTGTTTCAGGTGGATGAGATGAAGAGGTGTCTGACCTTGTTTCAGGTGGATGAGATGATGAGGTGTCTGACCTTGTTTCAGGTGGATGAGATGATGAGGTGTCTGATGTTGTTTCAGGTGGATGAGATGATGAGGTGTCTCGATGTTGTTTCAGGTGGATGAGATGAAGAGGTGTCTGACCTTGTTTCAGGTGGATGAGATGATGAGGTGTCTGACCTTGTTTCAGGTGGATGAGATGATGAGGTGTCTGATGTTGTTTCAGGTGGATGAGATGATGAGGTGTCTCGATGTTGTTTCAGGTGGATGAGATGATGAGGTGTCTGAGGTTGTTTCAGGTGGATGAGATGATGAGGTGTCTGACCTTGTTTCAGGTGGATGAGATGATGAGGTGTCTGACCTTGTTTCAGGTGGATGAGATGATGAGGTGTCTGACCTTGTTTCAGGTGGATGAGATGATGAGGTGTCTGACCTTGTTTCAGGTGGATGAGATGATAAGGTGTCTGACCTTGTTTCAGGTGGATGAGATGATGAGGTGCCTGACCTTGTTTCAGGTGGATGAGATGATGAGGTGTCTGACGTTGTTTCAGGTGGATGAGATGATGAGGTGTCTGATGTTGTTTCAGGTGGATGAGATGATGAGGTGTCTGATGTTGTTTCAGGTGGATGAGATGATAAGGTGTCTGACCTTGTTTCAGGTGGATGAGATGATGTGGTATCTGATGTTGTTTCAGGTGGATGAGATGATGAGGTGTCTCGATGTTGTTTCAGGTGGATGAGATGATGAGGTGTCTGACCTTGTTTCAGGTGGATGAGATGATTAGGTGTCTGATGTTGTTTCAGGTGGATGAGATGATGAGGTGCCTGACCTTGTTTCAGGTGGATGAGATGATGAGGTGTCTGACCTTGTTTCAGGTGGATGAGATTATGAGGTGTCTGATGTTGTTTCAGGTGGATGAGATGATGAGGTGCCGACCTTGTTTCAGGTGGATGAGTTGATGAGGTGTCTGACCTTGTTTCAGGTGGTTGAGATGAAGAGGTGTCTGAGGTTGTTTCAGGTGGATGAGATGATGAGGTGTCTGACCTTGTTTCAGGTGGTTGAGATTATGAGGTGTCTGATGTTGTTTCAGGTGGATGAGATGATGAGGTGCCTGACCTTGTTTCAGGTGGATGAGATGATGAGGTGTCTGACCTTGTTTCAGGTGGATGAGATGATGAGGTGTCTGATGTTGTTTCAGGTGGATGAGATGATGAGGTGCCTGACCTTGTTTCAGGTGGATGAGATGATGAGGTGTCTGAGGTTGTTTCAGGTGGATGAGATGATGAGGTGTCTGACCTTGTTTCAGGTGGATGAGATGATGAGGTGTCTGATGTTGTTTCAGGTGGATGAGATGATGAGGTGCCTGACCTTGTTTCAGGTGGATGAGATGATGAGGTGTCTGACCTTGTTTCAGGTGGATGAGATGATGAGGTGTCTGACCTTGTTTCAGGTGGATGAGATGAGCAACTCCTTTACCAAATGACCGCATAACTTTTTCCTTCACATCAACCAAACTTGACTGACACGGGTCACCTGCTACACCGGCTGCTGGGTTGCAGCTCAGCCCCCATTGTGGAGGTTCCACGCTCGCCCCCCCCCCCGCAATCTTCCATCCATCCATCTCCCACCCCGTTCGGCCAATCTGTCCATCCATCCAATCTTCTATCCATCTCCCACCCCCTTTGGCCAATCTGTCCATCCATCTCCCACCCCTCTGCCAATTTGTTATTCATCCATCCATCCAATCTTGGATCCATCTCTCACCCCTGTGCTAATTTATCCATCCGTCCAGCCATTCATCGATCCCTCCCTGCCAATTTGTTATCATCCATCCATCCATCCATCCGATTTTCCATCCATCTACCACCCCTCTGCCAATTTGTTATCCATCCATCCATCCACATTTTCCATCATCCTTAATGTTTATGTGGGTAGAGACCTCACATTAAACCACACATAATGACGGGGGATGAAACAGTAGAACTGTGTGTGTGTGTGTGTGTGGGTGTGTGTGTGTGTGTGTCAGTCTAAACAGTGAAGGTCTTTGTATTCGTTAAAGAGAGGCCCCAACGTTCAACAACCATTGAACATTACCACTAACCACGTGAGAATGTGTCTGTGTGTGTGTGTGTGTGTGTGTGTGTGTGTCTGTGTGTTCATCCATTAAGAGGAGCATTTCACTGTCAGTGCCTCCCCTTCTATCGACTCCCTTTATCTCTCTCTTCTTCTCCCTCATTTCTAGTGTCTCTCTCTCGCTCTCTCTCCCTCTTGCTCCCTCTCTCTCTCTTTCTCTGCCCATCTGGCTCACAGATAATCTGTCATCATTACATGTCAAGTTTTAAACGACTTCTTAATGCATCACAGACTTTCAAACACAAATGATCCTCTGAACATCTTTTTATGGTATAACGAGCAATTAAGGACTAAACGTATGTCTCCGTCATGTCTGGCCAAAAGAGAGAATTACTCTAAATCACCGGATTAACCAAAAAAAAAAGTTCAGAAGAGAGAGATAGGGAGAGAGAGAGAGAGAGAGAGAGAGAGAGAGAGAGAGAGAGAGAGAGAGATAGAGAGAGAGAGAGAGAGAGAGGGAGAGGGAGAGAGGGAGAGAGAGAGAGAGAGAGAGAGATCTTCTCACTTGGTACTCTGAGATTAAACTGCTGGTGCATGGGACTAGGATTAGGAGTAAATTCAGGGTTAAGGTTTCGTCCGGTCTCAGAGAGCCGCCCCTGCTGGTCTGTCTGCAGCCCTGGATCCAGGCCAGCTACAAGACGATTGGTTAAGGGAGAGCTGAGAGAGGTCAGAGGTTACGGATGACTAATGCTCCCAAGGGTGAAGAACTATTCTACTTTGAATAACAGCGCGCACACACACACACACACACACACACACACAGATGTCAGAAATCACACACATACACACAGTAACACACACGAACAAGGTGACCACCTGTATATTCAGAATGCCATTCCTCACTCACACCAGCAGTCTCGTCCTTCTTCTCTGCATTCTTTTAAAGTGTGTTCTTCCTCCGACTCACACCAGTAACACATTTCTACCACACGCCGTCCTCTCAGCTGGACTCTTCCATGGCTCCTGTCCTTTAAAGCCTGTCTCAAACACTGGACGTGTCCTCGCTGTGTCCATGAACCGTCCTGTTTTCTGCAAGGACTTCATGGTCTCCTTCAGAGGAGCGATGAAGGACACTGTCCTTCATAGACAGAACATGTTTCATGTACCCCCCCCCCCCCCGCCGTATCTGGCTAATTACCCCACTCTTCCGTGCTGTGCCAGTCTCTGCTCCACCCCTCTGCAGACTACCACATGCCTCCTCCCATACATGTGGAGTCACCAGCCGCTTCTTTTCACCTGACATTGAGGAGTTTCATCAGGGGGATGTAGCTCTTGGGAGGATCACGCTATTCCCCCCGGTTCCCCCGCCCCCCCCGAACAGGCGCCCCGACCGACTGGAGGAGGCGCTAGTGCAGCGACCAGGACACATACCCACATCCGGCTTCCCACCCGCAGACACGGCCAATTGTGTCTGTAGGGACGCCCGACAAGCCGGAGGTAGCACGGGGATTCGAACCAGCGATCCTCGTGTTCGCAGGCAACGGAATAGATCACTACACTACACAGACGTCCCATGTACACTTTTCTTTTCCAAAATTACTTTGAATTATCACATTCGACATCTAAAGTATGAAGGTTGCTACTACTACTACCACCACCACTACTACTACTACTACTACTACTACCACCACCACCACTACTACTACTACTACTACTTTCGGCTGCTCCCGTAAGGGGTCGCCACAGCGGATCATCCGTTTCCATCTCTTCCTGTCCTCTGCATCTTCCTCTGTCACCCCAGCCACCATAAACCTCCTCTTTGGCCTTCCTCTTCTCCTCTTCCCCGGCAGCTCCATATTCAGCACCCTTCTCCCAACATACCCAGCATCTCCAGTCCTCATCTAGTCCTAACAACAGCCGCAAATATTAAATCAAATCAAATATCAAATCCCAAGGCCCCAGTGCAGTGATGGGGACACTGTGCTGTAGGAGGTGCCGTCCTTTGGATGAGACGTTAGACCGAGGTCCTGACTCACTGTGGTCTTTAAAGATCCCACGGCACTTATCACGAAGAGTAGAGGGTTCCCCGGTGTCCTGGGAACATTCCCAGTCTTGCCCTCTCCCCCTGACTACCTAATCATCCCCCCACGTAACTGGCTCAATGATTCCCCCCTCTCCACCTCAAGCTGATGTGTGGTGAGCATACTGGCGCAAAATGGCTGCCGTGCACCACCCAGGTGGTGCTGCACATTTGTGGTGGTTGGAGCGAGTTACCCGCTTCACTGTGAAGCACTTTGAGTGTGTCGAAAAGCCCGATATAAATGTAATGATTACGATTATTATTAGGTTATGTAGTAGTATTAGTGTGTAGTAGTAGTAGTACTAGGTCATGTAGAAGTATCAGGCTGTTTAGTTGTATCAAGTACTGTTATTAGAAAGTATTGTGATATTAAAAGGCTCAAACTAATTTAATCTACAAATCTAGTGACAAACACACACACACCACACATCTCACTACATGTTGCATCTATTTGTATTTATTTGCCTTATGTGTTCTGTGGTGTGTTTGTGTGTTTGAGTGTTGCTGCTGCTACACAGCAATTGCCCCTCTGGGGACAAATAAAAACCTACTTTGACTTTGACTTATTTCTACAGCGATAAAACAACACACGTGTGTGTGTGTGCGTGTGTGTGTTGGCAAGTAGAGCCACACTTGTCAGACGATATTGTGGTGAACAGTTTGTTGTGAAACCATGTGAGGAATGTGGATGTGTTTATCTTGTGATCTTTGTTAAAGAGAGTTGTTCTCACATCATTTGACATGAGTTCCCTGGGCTGGAGTCAGATGTCAGATGTTAGTGTCTGGGGTCGGGGGTCAGGATAAGGTTGAAGGGTCAACGTATCAAATGTTGATGTGAGAACATCTCTCGGTTACACATTAGGGCAGAAGTACTGCCACTGCCTCCAGTGTTACTACAGGCACCACTTAAAGCTGCAATCCGTCATCCAGATGTATCAGGAATCAGGAACACTTTATTTGTCGTTTCCTTTCATGTACTTGCCCACATGAAATGAAACTAAATATCATTTCCCCCAGCCCACAGCAGTCCAACACAAAGACAAAAACACATTTCTAAAAAGTACAAGAATACATATATCAAACCACAAAAAAAAAAAAAATCACGGTCCGAGAGAACAAATCCCAGGATGACTGTCAGAACTGCCAGTCTCCACAGGCTAGCAGTTAGCTTAGCCTGCTCCGCTTCCGCGTCCTGTCAGACCGCCCTTGGTGTTTCCTCTCCTCGGGCGCCAAAGGGGTAGACCAAAGGGTCACCCCACTCCCAAAATACAAACCACAGTATTGGAAGCTGCTGTCACTCCCAAACTGATTGACAGGTCTCTTAATACAAGGACTACATAAAACAACACCTACATCTGGGTTTCTAACGTTTTCTGATACTGTCGGGTTTGTTCACATCGCTAATGGTTTTTACCATTGGTGATATACGATTACCGTCATTTGAAAAAGACAGGAGTCATCTCTTCAGAAGTGTATGTAAATGTACCTCCATTTGACATGTTCAAATAAATCACAGATTGCATCTTTAATGGGAATAGAACCACTAACCCTGACAATGTTTGTGCCTTGCTCAGTTCATCTGATAAAGTATGAATGAGGATTTACTTTGATATGAGTATGACTATAACAGTCCTCTATCTCTGTCATCTGTTTTAATGACTGAAATAAAGACATCTTTACTTGTGTAAATACATCTGCTGATGCTTCTGGACACATCTTGAGTGAAGTTCTTGGAATCACATTTTGCGTTTTTCAACATTATACATCCTCCTCCAGGGGACCTAGCCGAGGCTGATCAGACCCAGCTTGTGTCCAGATGGCAAGCTTTGTATTTTGGTCCCCATGACTCTCCTCTCTTGAGCCACAGCCATCTTGAGGCTCTCTCTACTGCTTCAGGGCTGGTGTGGATGGCTCTTCTCTTCCTTACTCCCTCAACACCCAAAATACTGAAGGCTCCAGACAGAGAAAGAGAGAGGGAGCAAAGCCCCTGCATTCGACTTCTATCAAGAGACACCTTGGTCTCCATACAGCTTGCTGACAGTTGCTGATGAGTCTCTCGTACTTGATGAACTACCTTTATAAGGCCTCTTCCAAGTGGTCTTCCCTAGAGACTTAGCTCCAGCAGGACTGTTTGTTTGGTGGACTCGGACAGGAGACCACCAAACTCCCCGGCTCTGATGAAGGTGATGGCATGCTTGGAGCGGCTGGCACGCTTGGCCTACTCAACTCCTCTGCCAATGGCTTCAGCGACGACATTCAGGATCAGATCCTGCCTCCATTGGGATCATCCATCTCCCAATACCTTTGTGCAGCAGCTCAGAATGTGCTCCAGGGTTCCATGCTGGGAGCACAGTATAGGTTTGATGGGCTGGGAACCATATTATGCACTGCCTAGATGAGGAACTTGATCTGATGTGGCTCAGATTTCCACAGGTCAACCCAGGTCACCGTCCTCTCAATCGTGTTGTCCTTGTTACTTAAATAACAGTAAAAGCGCTGTTAAATGTTCTATGCTTGCTGTGAGGCAAACGCCACGCATCTGAGCAGATAGTTATTATTAATGTAAGAATGGAGTTGTAAACAATCAGGTGTAGCCTTTAAAAAAATTTCCAGTCCATGTGTACTGTATATGTACTCCATGATATACAGATATGGATGACTAACAATTGTTTGAAATTTAACAGCAGTAAAACTGAGCTACTCCTCATTGGCACTAAATCTACACTCTCAAAAACTAATATTTACTCACTCTTCATTGCTGGAGACACCATACCTGTCTCCTCTCAGGCTAAGAGCCTTGGTGATATCCTAGGTAGTACCCTTTCCTTTTCCAGTCATATAAACAATGTCTCCCGGATCGCCTTTTTCCATCTGCGAAACATCTCCAGACTATGCCCTGCTTTAATACATACAACACTCCACGGAAGTCTTAATCAATGCTTTGGTCATATCACGCATTGACTATTTCAATGCGATCCTGGCAGGCATCCTCAACAAACGTATTCACCGACTTCAAATCATCCAGAATTCTGCAGCATGGATTATTACACATTCAACGTCCACTGAACATGTCTCTACCCTGCTGATTCAATTACACTGGCTTCCTGTGTCACAGTGGATTAATCTTAAATTTGTATTATTAACATTCAAAGCTCTTCATACTCTATCCCCTGCTTATCTCACACACCTCCTTCAGACTTGCATTCCATCTTGCTCCCTGCGGTCTTCATCAGCACGTCTATTGGCACTACCAGCCATCAACCTCAGAACAATGGGTGCCAGGGCTTTCTCCTATGCTGCACCCAAACTCTGGAACTCCATTCTCTGCCACATCCACCTACTGGACTGCATTATAAAATTCAAAACTGCTGTTAAAACACGCCTTTTTAAACTAGCATACTCACTTTAACAGCATTAACAGCATCAAATTCATCTTTTTTATCTCCTGCTGGTGTATGCTCTATTGCTTATTGTGCATTTTATTGTTGATTGCACTATTTTTACTGCTTTGTTTTATTGTATTTTATGTAAGGTGAACTTGAGTGTTATGAAAGGCACCTTAAAATAAATTTTTTATTATTATTATTATTACTGAATGAAAAGATTTTCTTCAAAGTCTTGCACACAACAAAAATAAAAATAAGAAAGACCACTAGCTAGCAGCAAATCCATCAATAAAATGAAATTAGAATCACAGGTGAAACCTTCTTTTTTTTCTTTTCTTTTTTTTACTGCTTTGAAACTAGTTCATCTTCCAGGAAGTGCACATACAGGAAAAACCAAAAGACGAATCATCACTAACTAGCCTTCAATCTGTCATTAGATAACCGAGATTCATGACACAGTGAATGAGAGATAAATGTGGGTTTGAATAATTTTGTGTGGAGCATGTTGGAGGATGGAGACCTAGATTCACAGAGCAGATGTTCACCTGAGGGTCCCATTACAGTAACTTGGCATTCTAACACAACACACTTTACAAGTCAGGGGGAATTTCAAACCACAAAGTCGAGATTTCCAGACAACGGACGGAGCGAATATTTCCTTCCGTAAGAATGATCGTTGGGAGATTGGATTAACACAATTCAAGCATAAAGTCGGGGATTTACTGAAGTAATAAAAGTCAGCGTTAACGTCTAACTTAGTAGCTCATAAAGTCTTTCCAGGTTTGCCGACAGCAATGTCAGTTTGCACAAAAGTTTTACAGTCGAAAACAGCTGAAACCATCTAACCTCATCTGAAAAAACCACCCATAAACCTCAGCTCATCAAAGAAATCAGTCTCATTTGTAACTAATTAAGGAATTATGATGTGATGAGACTCTTGTTACACGGTGCAAAAATAAAACCAAGAGCTGATAATCAAGTCTGTGATATCTGCATATAGCAGTTCTGTATCGTATCCACATTTACTGCTCCATTTTTATTACGTCAAGATGCTGCCACAGACGGCAGCATCGGTTCCGCGCTCTCTGGCCCTTTTCTGTTTTTATTTATTTGTTTGGTTTCCCCCCACGGCCGAGAGTGGGATAAGCGGGTCGGATAATGGATGGATGGATGTTTAGTTTCCAGCTCTCACTCTTTGATCACATTCAGCAGGGAAAAGCTTCTTTCTTTTCTTTTTTCTCTTCTCTCACCAATTGTACCCGGCCAATTATCCCACTCTTCTGAGCCATCCCGGTCACTGCTCCACCCCCTCTGCCTATTCGGGTAAGGCTGCAGACTACCGCATGCCTCCTCCGATATATGTGGAGTCGCCAGCCGCTTCCTTTCACCTGACAGTAAGGAGTCCCGCCAGGGGGACGTAGCACGTGGGAGGATCACGCTATTCCCCCCAGTTCCCCTTCCGCCCCAAACAGGCGCCCCGACCGACCAGAGGAGGAGCTACTGCAGCGACCAGGACACATGCCCACATCGGGCTTCCCACCCGCAGACATGGCCAATTGTGTCTGTAGGGACGCCTGACCAAGCCAGAGGTAACACGGGGATTCGAACCGAAGATCCCCGTGTTGGTAGGCAACAGAATAGACCGCTACGCAGCAGGGAAGAACTTTTAAACCTCCGACTATCCACTGGTCAAATTTTTTACCATCTTTCACTTAACCAGAAAGTTTTACCGAGCTTTTAGTTGGAGGAGCAGCAGCTCTGTGTGGGCTTCGCTGGAGCCAACGATAGGGGAAGCGAGCCAGAGCACTCGTTAAACTGTGACAGCGGGGATTTCGAACGGCGCTTCCGTCAATCCACCAGGTGAATGTCTGCTCCCTGCCCAACAAGATGGACAAACTGCTGCTCCTCAACAGAACAAACATGGACTTTTCCAGATCTGCCGCCCTGGGCCTCACTGAAACCTGGCTTGGTGAGCAAATACCAGACAGCTCACTCCAACCGCCACGCTTCCAACTCCCCCAAGCGGACCGTGAAACGGAGCGAACAGGTAAATAATGAAGGCGTACAGATGTCACAGTGTTAAAGAAATCACGCAGTCCTCACTTAGAGACCATTTTCATTGACTTTCATTGACTTTTATTCACCACGGGAGTTTTCATCATTTATTCTGGCTGGTGTCTTTATTCCACTCCAGGCCTGTTAGTGAGGCATTACAACACCTGGCTAACCAGATGATAAACATGGAGCACAAATATCCAGACTCCCTTCTCATCATACTTGAGGATTTTAACAGAGCAAACCTCAGCCACAAACTGCCAAAATACCGACAGCGCGTTAAGTGTCCCACCAGGGACAAGAACACTTTGGATCATTGCTACAGAATATTAAAGGATGCCTATTGCCCTGTCCCCCGTACAGCATTGGGACTCTCTAATTACCTTCTGGTTCATCTTCTCCCAGCCTCCAGTCAGGAACTAAAATCTGCAAAGCGTGTGGTTAAAACTGTGAGAAGATGGACCAAAAGGTCAAAACTGGAGCTTCAGGCCTGATATGACTGCATTGATTGTAAAGTTTTTCAGACTGCATCTACAGGCGCCAAACTTTCTGAACCTTCAATAACAATGACCCCTGGTTCACAGCAAAACTCAGGCAGCTTCGTCAGGCCAATCAGCAGGCGTACAGGAGTAGAGATAGGATCCTGTATAATCAAGCCACAAGCACACTGACAAAGAAGATCAGAGTAGCCAAAAGGGGCTACACTGAAAAGCTGAAGAACAGATTTTCTGCTAATGATCCTGCATCTGTGTGGTGAGGCCTGCAGGACATCGCCAACTACAAGAAATCTTACCCCCATAAGGTAGAAAACCTTCAACTAGCTGATGAGTTGAATGGGTGTTACTGTAGGTTTGATCAGCCCACTTTCACACCCCTCACCCACTCCAGCTTAGACATAAGGCAACCAACTACAGCCCCTGACACCCCCCCACCCCCAACTCCTCACCAGCACCGACGGTCTTTGAAGAGGCTGTGTATCCGCTCTTCCAGAGACAGAAGATCAGGAAGGCACCAGGTCCGGACGGTGTGTCACCCTATAGTCTGAAAGTCTGCACAGACCAGCTGGCCCCCATCTTCACATGAATCTTCAACAGATCCCTGGAGTTGTGTGAAATCCCCTCCTGCTTCAAATGCACCACTATCATCCCGGTCCCCAAGAAACCCTCCATCACTGGACTGAATGACTACAGGTCCTTTGCCCTGACGTCTGTGGTCATGAAGTCCTTCGAGAGAATGGTGTTGACCCAGCTAAACGACATCAAAGGCCCCCTACTGGACCCCCCGCAGTGTGTCTACTAGGCAAACAGGTCAGTGGATGATGCAGTCAACATGGGACTGCACTACATCCTGCAACACCTCGACTCCCAAGGGACATACGCAAGGATCTTGTTCTTGGACTTCAGCTCAGCGTTCAACACCATCATTCCAGAAGTCCTACTAACCAAGCTCACCCAGCTCACTATGCCCCCCCCCCAACACCACCACCTGTCAGTGGATAACAAGCTTCCTGACAGACAGGAGGCAGCAGATGAGGCTGGGGGAAAAAAAAACCACATCCAGCACCCGGAAAATCAGCACTGGCGCTACCCAGGGATGTGGGCTCTCCCCTGTGCTCTTCTCTTTCCACACAAATGACTGCATTTCAGGAGACCTGTCTGTTAAACACCTGAAATTTGCAGATGACACAACGATCTTCAGCCTCATCCAGGACAGTGATGAGTCTGCATACAGACGCGAGGTTGAACAGCTGGCCCTCTGGCGTGGTCATAATAACCTGGAGCTGAACACACTCAAAACTGTGGAGATGACTATACTCAACAGCACTGTGTCTGCTGCGGAAACCTTCAGGTTTCTGGGATCCTCAATCTCCCAGGACCTAAAATGAGCGTCCAACACAGTCACAATCATCAAAAATGCCCAGCAGAGGATGTACTTTCTGCGTCAGCTCAGGAAGTTCAACCTATCTCAGCAGCTGCTGATTCAGTTCTACTCTATAGTAACCTATTCGGTCCTCTGCACATCCATCAGAGCCTGGTGTGGATCAGCCACCAAACAGGACAAGAACAGGACTCAAGAGAAAATCATTGATGCCAACCTGCCCTCCGTTCAGGATTTTTACATCTCCAGTCAGGAAACAGGCAGGCAAAATCACTGCAGACCCATCACACCCTGGTCACAACCTGTTTCAACTCCTCCATTCTGGTAGGCGCTACAGAGCACTGTACCCCAAAACAACCAGACAGAACAACAGTTTCTTTCCACAGGCTGCCACTCTGATGAACACTTAAAAACGTCAAACAGTGTCAGAAACAATCCCCGAGCAATATACCTGAACACTGAACATCCCTGTACAGTTTCAACATATCATTGTCAAAATAAGTCTAAGCACGGTGTATATATACTGTATATTTTACACATGCATATTCCATCATGTTCACCTATACCATGTGTATATATAAATAGATATATATAGATATAAAGTAGCCTGCTAACATATTTATACCAGCATCTTTGCACTCTGCACCATTGCACCGTCTTCCTATTATAACGTCATCTTTTTATAATATATTTTCTATATATATCTATATCTGCACTTGGTAGTTAAATGTTTATGTTTACCTTGTTGTCTTTATATTAACTGTATGTCTATTCTGTGTAAGTACATGGAGAGCAATGGAGAAACCGGAGCCAAGTTCCTTGTATGAGTAAAATGACACATACTTGGCCCAACAAACTGATCCTGATTTTAGGGGAAGCCGATAAAATCACATTAAAATTAATATAAATATTTGAAGAGGCTCAGTTACCTCTAACAGGTGTGATGAGACAGATGGATGAACACGAGACAACCTATTAAATACAGGGGGCACATTGACCTTAGTGGGTGGTTGAAACTGCAATACAATGTACAATATAAAAGTACAGTATAAACACAAGTATGCTAGCCCAGCTTATAGATGAGTTGATACTGATATATATTCATATGAGTATATGGATGGAGCTCTGTAGGACATATGTACAGTACCTGGGGGGTATTTCAGAGTATTTTTTTGGGGGGGGGGATTTCCCCTCCCCCCTTTTTCTCCCCATTGGATCTGGCCAATCGCCCCACTCTACTGAGCCGTCCCGGTTGCTGCTCCGCCCCCTCTGCTGATCCGGGGAGGGCTGCAGACTACCACATGCCTCCTCCGATACATGTGGAGTCACCAGCCGCTTCTTTTCACCTGACAGTGAGGAGTTTCACCAGGGGGACGTAGCGCGTGGGAGGATCACACTATTCCCCCCAGTTTCCCCCTCCCCCCCGAACAGGCGCCCCGACCGGACAGAGGAGGCGCTAGTGCAGCGACCAGGACACATACCCACATCTGGCTTCCCACCCACAGACATGGCCAATTCCGTCTGTAGGGACGCCCGACCAAGCCGCAGGTAACATGGGGATTCGAACCGGCGATCCCCGTGCTGGCAGGCAACGGAATAGACTGCTACGCCACCCGGACGCCCTATTTCAGAGTATTGTGAGGTGAAGCAAACTTGACAGGAGAGCATGACATTAACTCAGGATATAACTGTAAAACCAGCTGATCACAAGCGACTGGAACCACATGAAGCCTGTTAAGAAGATGGAGAAAACATCACCAGTACTTCCTTCACTAACAACACACACACACACACACACACACACACACACACTGTGATGAGTCGGTCAGGTTTGGACTGGGGTTGGTTTGCCAGAACCGAAGCGGATCAGTTTATTTCTGATGAATCCGACAGGACTGGACTGAGATCAGATCACCTGCTCCTCCTCTTCCTCCTCTCTTTGTGCTTCATCTGTCTGTTGTGTTATATATTCTACATGGACTATATGTCCTCTCTTTGTGCTTCATCTGTCTGTTGTGTTATATATATTCTACATGGACTATATGTCCTCTCTTTGTGCTTCATCTGTCTGTTGTGTTATATATATTCTACATGGACTATATGTCCTCTCTTTGTGCTTCATCTGTCTGTTGTGTTATATATAGTATTCTACATGGACTATATTTTCCTCTCTTTGTGCTTCATCTGTCTGTTATATATATTCTACATGGACTATATGTCCTCTCTTTGTGCTTCATCTGTCAGTTGTGTTATACATATTCTACATGGACTATACGTCCTCTCTTTGTGCTTCATCTGTCTGTTGTGTTATATATTCTACATGGACTATATGTCCTCTCTTTGTGCTTCATCTGTCTGTTGTGTTATATATATTCTACATGGACTATATGTCCTCTCTTTGTGCTTCATCTGTCTGTTGTGTTATATATATTCTGCATGGACTATATGTCCTCTCTTTGTGCTTCATCTGTCTGTTGTGTTATATATATTCTACATGGACTATACGTCCTCTCTTTGTGCTTCATCTGTCTGTTGTGTTATATATATTCTACATGGACTATATGTCCTCTCTTTGTGCTTCATCTGTCTGTTGTGTTACATATAGTATTCTACATGGACTATATGTCCTCTCTTTGTGCTTCATCTGTTTGTTGTGTTATACATATTCTACATGGACTATATGTCCTCTCTTTGTGCTTCATCTGTCTGTTGTGTTATATATCCTACATGGACTATATGTCCTCTCTTTGTGCTTCATCTGTCTGTTGTGTTATACATATTCTACATGGACTATATGTCCTCTCTTTGTGCTTCATCTGTCTGTTGGGTTATATATATCCTACATGGACTATATGTCCTCTTTTTGTGCTTCATCTGTCTGTTGTGTTATATATTCTACATGGACTATATGTCCTCTCTTTGTGCTTCATCTGTCTGTTGTGTCATATATATCCTACATGGACTATATGTCCTCTCTTTGTGCTTCATCTGTCTGTTGTGTTATATCTATTCTACATGGACTATATGTCCTCTCTTTGTGCTTCATCTGTCTGTTGTGTTATATATATCCTACATGGACTATATGTCCTCTCTTTGTGCTTCATCTGTCTGTTGTGTTATATATATTCTACATGGACTATATGTCCTCTCTTTGTGCTTCATCTGTCAGTTGTGTTATATATATTCTACATGGACTATACGTCCTCTCTTTGTGCTTCATCTGTCTGTTGTGTTATATATATTCTACATGGACTATATGTCCTCTCTTTGTGCTTCATCTGTCCGTTGTGTTACACATATTCTACATGGACTATATGTCCTCTCTTTGTACTTCATTTGTCTGTTGTGTTATATATATTCTACATGGACCATATGTCCTCTCTTTGTGCTTCATTTGTCTGTTGTGTTATATATATTCTACATGGACTATATGTCCTCTCTTTGTACTTCATTTGTCTGTTGTGTTATACATATTCTACATGGACTATATGTCCTCTCTTTGTACTTCATTTGTCTGTTGTGTTATATATATTCTACATGGACTAAATGTCCTCTCTTTGTGCTTCATCTGTTTGTTGTGTTATACATATTCTACATGGACTATATGTCCTCTCTTTGTGCTTCATCTGTCTGTTGTGTTATATATCCTACATGGACTATATGTCCTCTCTTTGTGCTTCATCTGTCTGTTGTGTTATACATATTCTACATGGACTATATGTCCTCTCTTTGTGCTTCATCTGTCTGTTGGGTTATATATATCCTACATGGACTATATGTCCTCTTTTTGTGCTTCATCTGTCTGTTGTGTTATATATTCTACATGGACTATATGTCCTCTCTTTGTGCTTCATCTGTCTGTTGTGTTATATATATCCTACATGGACTATATGTCCTCTCTTTGTGCTTCATCTGTCTGTTGTGTTATATCTATTCTACATGGACTATATGTCCTCTCTTGATGCTTCATCTGTCTGTTGTGTTATATATATCCTACATGGACTATATGTCCTCTCTTTGTGCTTCATCTGTCTGTTGGGTTATATATATTCTACATGGACTATATGTCCTCTCTTTGTGCTTCATCTGTCAGTTGTGTTATATATATTCTACATGGACTATACGTCCTCTCTTTGTGCTTCATCTGTCTGTTGTGTTATATATATTCTACATGGACTATATGTCCTCTCTTTGTGCTTCATCTGTCTGTTGTGTTATATATCCTACATGGACTATATGTCCTCTCTTTGTGCTTCATCTGTCCGTTGTGTTATACATATTCTACATGGACTATATGTCCTCTCTTTGTACTTCATTTGTCTGTTGTGTTATATATATTCTACATGGACTATATGTCCTCTCTTTGTGCTTCATTTGTCTGTTGTGTTATATATATTCTACATGGACTATATGTCCTCTCTTTGTACTTCATTTGTCTGTTGTGTTATACATATTCTACATGGACTACATGTCCTCTCTTTGTACTTCATTTGTCTGTTGTGTTATATATATTCTACATGGACTATATGTCCTCTCTTTGTACTTCATTTGTCTGTTGTGTTATATATATTCTACATGGACTATATGTCCTCTCTTTGTGCTTCATCTGTCTGTTGTATTATACATATTCTACATGGACTATATATCCTCTCTTTGTGCTTCATCTGTCTGTTGTGTTATATATCCTACATGGACTATATGTCCTCTCTTTGTGCTTCATCTGTCTGTTGTGTTATATATATTCTACATGGACTATATGTCCTCTCTTTGTGCTTCATCTGTCTGTTGTGTTACATATAGTATTCTACATGGACTATATGTCCTCTCTTTGTGCTTCATCTGTTTGTTGTGTTATACATATTCTACATGGACTATATGTCCTCTCTTTGTGCTTCATCTGTCTGTTGTGTTACACATATTCTACATGGACTATATGTCCTCTCTTTGTGCTTCATCTGTCTGTTGTGTTATATATCCTACATGGACTATATGTCCTCTCTTTGTGCTTCATCTGTTTGTTGTGTTATACATATTCTACATGGACTATATGTCCTCTCTTTGTGCTTCATCTGTCTGTTGTGTTATATATCCTACATGGACTATATGTCCTCTCTTTGTGCTTCATCTGTCCGTTGTGTTATACATATTCTACATGGACTATATGTCCTCTCTTTGTACTTCATTTGTCTGTTGTGTTACATATATTCTACATGGACTATATGTCCTCTCTTTGTGCTTCATTTGGCTGTTGTGTTATATATATTCTACATGGACTATATGTCCTCTCTTTGTACTTCATTTGTCTGTTGTGTTATACATATTCTACATGGACTATATGTCCTCTCTTTGTACTTCATTTGTCTGTTGTGTTATATATATTCTACATGGACTATATTTCCTCTCTTTGTACTTCATTTGTCTGTTGTGTTATATATATTCTACATGGACTATATGTCCTCTCTTTGTGCTTCATCTGTCTGTTGTATTATACATATTCTACATGGACTATATGTCCTCTCTTTGTGCTTCATCTGTCTGTTGTGTTATATATCCTACATGGACTATATGTCCTCTCTTTGTGCTTCATCTGTCTGTTGTGTTATATCTATTCTACATGGACTATATGTCCTCTCTTTGTGCTTCATCTGTTTGTTGTGTTATACATATTCTACATGGACTATTATGTCCTGTCTTTGTGCTTCATCTGTCTGTTGTGTTATATATCCTACATGGACTATATGTCCTCTCTTTGTGCTTCATCTGTCTGTTGTGTTATACATATTCTACATGGACTATATGTCCTCTCTTTGTGCTTCATCTGTCTGTTGGGTTATATATATCCTACATGGACTATATGTCCTCTTTTTGTGCTTCATCTGTCTGTTGTGTTATATATTCTACATGGACTATATGTCCTCTCTTTGTGCTTCATCTGTCTGTTGGGTTATATATATCCTAGATGGACTATATGTCCTCTCTTTGTGCTTCATCTGTCTGTTGTGTTATATCTATTCTACATGGACTACATGTCCTCTCTTTGTGCTTCATCTGTCTGTTGTGTTATATATATCCTACATGGACTATATGTCCTCTCTTTGTGCTTCATCTGTCTGTTGTGTTATATCTATTCTACATGGACTATATGTCCTCTCTTTGTGCTTCATCTGTCAGTTGTGTTATATATATTCTACATGGACTATACGTCCTCTCTTTGTGCTTCATCTGTCTGTTGTGTTATATATATTCTACATGGACTATATGTCCTCTCTTTGTGCTTCATCTGTCTGTTGTGTTATATATCCTACATGGACTATATGTCCTCTCTTTGTGCTTCATCTGTCCGTTGTGTTATACATATTCTACATGGACTATATGTCCTCTCTTTGTACTTCATTTGTCTGTTGAGTTATATATATTCTACATGGACTATATGTCCTCTCTTTGTGCTTCATTTGTCTGTTGTGTTATATATATTCTACATGGACTATATGTCCTCTCTTTGTACTTCATTTGTCTGTTGTGTTATACATATTCTACATGGACTATATGTCCTCTCTTTGTGCTTCATCTGTCTGTTGTGTTATATATATCCTACATGGACTATATGTCCTCTCTTTGTGCTTCATCTGTCTGTTGTGTTATATATATTCTACATGGACTATATGTCCTCTCTTTGTGCTTCATCTGTCTGTTGTGTTACATATAGTATTCTACATGGAATATATGTCCTCTCTTTGTGCTTCATCTGTTTGTTGTGTTATATATATTCTACATGGACTATATGTCCTCTCTTTGTGCTTCATCTGTCTGTTGTGTTATATATCCTACATGGACTATATGTCCTCTCTTTGTGCTTCATCTGTCTGTTGTGTTATACATATTCTACATGGACTATATGTCCTCTCTTTGTGCTTCATCTGTCTGTTGGGTTATATATATCCTACATGGACTATATGTCCTCTTTTTGTGCTTCATCTGTCTGTTGTGTTATATATTCTACATGGACTATATGTCCTCTCTTTGTGCTTCATCTGTCTGTTGTGTTATATATATCCTACATGGACTATATGTCCTCTCTTTGTGCTTCATCTGTCTGTTGTGTTATATATATTCTACATGGACTATATGTCCTCTCTTTGTGCTTCATCTGTCTGTTGTGTTATATATATTCTACATGGACTATATGTCCTCTCTTTGTGCTTCATCTGTCTGTTGTGTTATATATATTCTACATGGACTATACGTCCTCTCTTTGTGCTTCATTTGTCTGTTGTGTTATACATATTCTACATGGACTATACGTCCTCTCTTTGTGCTTCATCTGTCTGTTGTGTTATATATATTCTACATGGACTATATGTCCTCTCTTTGTGCTTCATCTGTCTGTTGTGTTATATATATTCTACATGGACTATATGTCCTTCCTGTCAGCCGTTAGACTGCTTATCATTTATTAAAACTGCACAGAGGAAGAAAGAAAGCTCATCTACACAAACACACAAATTCAGTATGACTTTCTTTACCTAAACTTATCCATCAGTTCATCCATCCAGGACTGTCTCCCCTGGAGAGCTCGTGTTTCACTCTCTCTCTCTCTCGCACACACACGCACACACACACACACACACACACACACACACACACACACACAGGGAGGTGGCCAAGTGGGAAATAAAAACATTAATATTTATAAAGTGCAAAACTCTGTGTGTGTGTGTGTGTGTGTGTGTGTACTCACACTGCATGTGATACTCTGTGGCCCTGTAGGGAGTGAGGGCGGTGGGTTCACCCTCACAGAGAACGTCCTTTAATCAAAACACACACACACACGCACACACACACACCTTACAGTGTCCCTGCTGATCCATTCCTTCTCAAAACAGCAGGGCGTGAAAAAGTGATTTCTCTTTTGATTCTGTACTGATCCCTTATTTGTAGTGTGCGAAGGTCACAGGTCAGAGGTCATCAACACAGCTGGTAAAGATTTGGTGTCTTGCTAATGGACACTGAAGCAGGACTGATGTTAGCTGACACACCTGTCCTCAAACAACCATGACCTGACCCGACCTGACCTGACCCGACCAGACCTGACCTGACCCGACCCGACCTGACCCGACCAGACCTGACCAGATCTGGCCTGACCTGACCAGATCTGACCCGACCCGACCAGACCTGACCAGATCTGACCTGACCCGAACTGACCCGACCAACAGGGTGAACAGTTATATCCACCCACACAAATGTTATGATCCAGCAACACAACACAAACGTTATGATCCACCCACACAACACAAATGTTATGATCCACCCACACAACACAAATGTTATGATCCAGCAACACAACAAAAACGTTATGATCCACCAACACAACACAAACGTGATGATCCACCCACACAACACAAACGTTATGATCCACCAACACAACACAAACGTGATGATCCACCCACACAACACAAATGTTATGATCCACCCACACAACACAAATGTTATGATCCAGCAACACAACACAAATGTGATGATCCACCCACACAACACAAATGTGATGATCCACCAACACAATACAAATGTTATGATCCACCCACACAACACAAATGTTATGATCCACCCACACAACACAAATGTTATGATCCACCCACACAACACAAATGTTATGATCCACCCACACAACACAAATGTTATGATCCACCCACACAACACAAATGTTATGATCCAGCAACACAACACAAACGTTATGATCCACCAACACAACACAAACGTGATGATCCACCCACACAACACAAATGTTATGATCCACCAACACAACACAAATGTGATGATCCACCCACACAACACAAATGTGATGATCCACCAACACAACACAAATGTGATGATCCACCCACACAACACAAATGTTATGATCCACCAACACAACACAAATGTTATGATCCACCCACACAACACAAATGTTCTGATCCACCAACACAACACAAATGTTGTGATCCACCAACACAACACAAATGTTGTGATCCACCAACACAACACAAATGTTATGATCCACCCACACAACACAAACGTTATGATCCACCCACACAACACAAATGTTCTGATCCACCCACACAACACAAATGTTATGATCCACCCACACAACACAAACGTTATGATCCACCCACACAACACAAATGTTCTGACCCACCAACACAACACAAACGTTATGATCCACCCACACAACACAAATGTTGTGATCCACCCACACAACACAAACGTTATGATCCACCCACACAACACAAATGTTCTGATCCACCAACACAACACAAATGTTATGATCCACCCACAAAACACAAACGTTATGATCCACCCACACAAGACCAACATGAAACAACTGTTATTTTCATTATCAGTGTCACTACAGGACATTTTGTCTACTGTTGTGCACGCGCTGACTACGCTTGTTAATTGTGCATCTGCAAACCAGACTACACACGGCAGTCGTAATGTGTTGGTCGCAAAACGGTTGTGGTGCGATTTTCTGGGATTACTTTACAAGTCAATTCCAAAAGTTAAAAAGGTGGTTGACAAAGACTGAAGACTGTCCTGTGACGTAAATGCTACCACAGGTTTAATCCCCGCAAGAATTTTTCTGCCCGTTTTCTCAGATTAATTCAGTCCTTAAACTGCGTCCATGTCTCTGGATATCTGTCCAACATGCCGCGACTCGTCTCAAAATGTCAAACCACAAA
This sequence comes from Lampris incognitus, assembly GCF_029633865.1. Taxonomy (NCBI): domain Eukaryota; kingdom Metazoa; phylum Chordata; class Actinopteri; order Lampriformes; family Lampridae; genus Lampris; species Lampris incognitus. Next base: position 145,086,495 of record NC_079212.1, on the reverse strand, counting down.
GGTCCTCGAAAGAAGATGGAGAGTTCTGCAGACGCTTTGATTCAAGACTACAGGTCCTTCATGGTTATGTCTCATTACACAAGTACAAGAGAGAAAAGTTCTTGTGTTTCACCTCCTCAACACTGAAGCAACAACACAAAACATAAAAGCAGTAATAATAAATACTGTGCGGTGTATGTAAGGTGCTGTGTGAGTGTGTGGGCCCTGCCTTAATAAATGTGCATATGTGTGTGTAGACCGCCAGTCCATCACAGGGCCAACGCACACACACACACACACACACACACACACACACACACACACACACATACACCTAGGGACAGTTTAGTACGGCTGATTCACCTGACCTACAAGTCTTTGGACTGTGGGAGGAAACCCACGCAGACACGGGGAGAACATGCAAAGTCCACACAGAGGACGACCCGGGACGACCCCCAAGGCTGGGCTACCCCGGAGCTCGAACCCAGCACCTTCTTGCTGTGAGGCGACCACGCTAACCACTGCGTCACTGTGCCGCACCTTGTTTATTATCACTAAATTCAAAATAAATATGCCGGTCCGCGGTGGTGTAGCGGTCTAAGCGTCGGCTTTGTGTCGATACAGTTGTCCACTGGGGACTGGGGTTCGCGCCCTGGTCTCGTCAGATCCGACTATGGCCGGACTCGATAAAGCAGCAATAATTGGCACCGCTGTCTTCGGGAGGGGGGCGGAGTCAGCCTGTGTTCGTCACATGAATGCGTCTCTGTGTGTGTGGGAAAAAGCAGTGGTTCGGCCTAGATTCACCTTGTCACAAAATTGGGGAGGCGTCTCCTTCGAGACTGCCGGCCGGAGAGATGAAGTTGGCGAACGCATGCAGTGCAAGGGTGGGTGTTTGAACTAGAATAGGGATCGACTGGCCACTAATTTGGGAGAAGAAAGGGAAAAATCAGAAATAAATAAATAAATAAAAAAAGTGCCACTAATTCGGATGAACTGAACTGTGATGGACTGGCGGCCTGTCCAGGGTGTCTCCTCGCCTGCCGCCCAATGACTGCTGGCATAGGCTCCAGCATCCCCCGCGACCCTGAGAGCAGGATAAGCGGTTTGGATGAATGGATGGATGTGTGCGTTGCTATGTGCATATTTTTGTGTGTTTGTGTATGCCAAGTTACGTCTGTGTGTGTGTGTGTGTGTGTGTGTGTGTGTGTAAACCAATGATCTGCTGTGGAGACGCCTAATGGGAGCAGCAATAGCAAGTCCTGAAGACCATAGGTCAGTATCAGTCAGTCCGGCACCAGGCTTAGTGTCTTTAATGTTCGTTGTTCAAAAGCCTGGTTGTTTGGTGGAAAGAGTTGTTCTGGAGCCTACTGGTCAAGGCTTTGAGGCTGCCGTACCATTTGCCTGACAGTAGCGGCTGGAACAGTCCATAGGTGGGGGGGGCCGGGGTCTTTGATAATCCTACGGGCTTTCCTGACATAGCGACTGTTATATATGTCCTGGATGGAGGGAAACTCACATCCACTGATGTGCTGGGCCGTCCTCACAACCCTCTGCAGTGTTTTGCGGTTGTGGGCAGTACGGTTCCCATGCCAGGCGGTGATGAAGCCAGTCAGGATGCTCTCGGTGGTGCCTCTGTAGAAGGCCCATAGAATCCTGGGCCCCATGGCGAACTTCTTTAGTCGCCTGAGGTCAAAGAGGCGTTGCTGAGGCTTTTTCACCACATGACTGGCGTGTTCACCCCAGGTGAGGTCCTCAGTAATGTGGACACTGAGGAACTTGGAGCTGTTGACCCTCTCCACAGCAGTCCCGTTGATGGTGATGGGGTCCAGCCTCCCGCCTCTCTTCCTGTAGTCCACAATCAGCTCCTTGGTTTTGTCGACACTGAGAGCCGAGGCTGAGAGTTGAGGTTGCTGTGGGCACTACGGCGGAGCTGCCAGCCACCACAGGTAAAACCCAAAACTCGCCATGTGACTCTAAACACCTACCAGCCAAAACACTCCAATCCAGCAGTCACTACCAGGAATGGAACCAACAACCTTTCAACCTGACATCCTCTGACACTGCTGATTTTCCACACTCTCTGACACAAAGGAGAGTAAGGGATTGTGGGATTAGCTCATTTATATTCCAACGTGTAGTAAAAACAACATTCTCTCGACTTCCTTTAACCTTCGTGTCAACTCCGTTTCTGCATATTTGGGCCGAGGCCCAGAGATCCCTCTGCAGAACTGAAGCAGCATGCTTAGCGAGAGACAGAAATGTGATATCCGGATGACAGATAAGCCTGCATACATGTAACACAACATGTAGAATAATATGAGACAGCATGAAGGGCTTCACCAAAAAATGTCTCCCAGCGGGTCAACGGGTCTCCAGGGTTCCACATTCAAACCACGTGAGCCTGCAGGGTTCGAACCCTTCTGCAGTGTTTACACATAAATCTGAGGCAAACTTAGAAAGGCGTCGGGTTAAAACAGGCCCCCAAAGCTAGTGTTGAGGACTAAACCATTAAAACAATCAACAGAGGGCGTCCGGGTAGCATAGCGGTCTATTCCATTGCCTACCAACACGGGGATCGCCGGTTCGAATCCCCGTGTTACCACCGGCTTGGTCGGGCGTCCCTACAGACACAATTGGCTGTGTCTGCGGGTTGGAAGCCGAATGTGTGTGTGTGTGTGTGTGTGTGTGTCCTGGTCACTGCACTAGCGCCTCCTCTGGCCGGTTGAGCGCCTGCTCGGGCAGGCTGGGGGGGAATAGCGTGATCCTCCCACGTGCTACGTCCCCCTGGTGAAACTCCTCACTGTCAGGTGAAAAGAAGCAGCTGGTGACTCCACATGTATGGGAGGAGGCATGTGGTAGTCTGCAGCCCTCCCCGGATCAGCAGAGGGGATGGAGCAGCGACCAGGACGGCTCGGAAGAGTGGGGTGATTGTATAATTGGGGGAGGAAAAGAGGGAAATAAATCTACAAAAATAAACATCTGCATTGACTGAAGTTTTGCTACGACTTTCAAACACACACACACACACACACACAGTCGTCGCCTCTCGGTTATTTGGGACATCTGGATTTACAACAGTGTCACTGGACTGATCCCGTCACGCTGACGGCATTAATAAGCTGAATAATGTAGAGCAACAAGAATGTCCAGCAGGAAACTTCCCTCCCCCCACTTCCTGTTTCTAGCTCGGTGTGGCAGAACGTGGGGGAGCCCAAAACATCTGGAATTCAACCCAACTGTGAAAGAAGATCCTCCTTCCTGAAGTCCTTAACACTTGTCTTCTTCGAACACGGCCCGCATGCATGAAGGGGGGTTTAGTTAGAGACAGAAGGCGTGCTGTTTACATGATCACAGACGCTTTGGCGGTTACATGTCCTCTTTTCAAGCCGGGTGTAGTCTCACGCCGAGTGCAGACATCTGCAGCTGAAACCACACGTTAAAAACAACAAAACAACAGCAACAACAAAACCAGCCGCCTCAGTCTTCCCATCAGGTCATGCTATGCTTCACAGCGCCGCAGCCCGTTGGGTTCGAACAGGAAGACTTTTCAAAATGGTTTCCAAGAGACAACGTCAAAAGATTGTCTGTCTATCTGTCTGCGTCTGTCTGTCTGTCTCTCTCCGTCTTTCTTTCTCTCGCTCTGTCTATCTGTCTCTTTCTGTCTGTCTGTCTCTCTCTGTCTATCTGTCTCTTTCTGTCTGTCTCTGTCTATCTGTCTCTTTCTGTCTGTCTGTCTGTCTGTCTCTGTCTATCTGTCTCTTTCTGTCTGTCTGTCTGTCTGTCTCTGTCTATCTGTCTCTTTCTGTCTGTCTCTGTCTATCTGTCTCTTTCTGTCTGTCTCTGTCTATCTGTCTCTCTGTCTCTTTCTGTCTGTCTGTCTGTCTCTGTCTATCTGTCTCTCTCTGTCTATCTGTCTCTTTCTGTCTGTCTGTCTCTGTCTATCTGTCTCTTTCTGTCTGTCTGTCTGTCTGTCTGTCTGTCTCTCTCTGTCTATCTGTCTGTCTGTCTGATGTCACCAAGTCGGCTCCATGTTCATTTCTTCCACCTGTGGGTGGAGCTGATTCTGGTTGGTGGGTTTTTCTGTGCTCATGTCGGGTTATAGAGAGGAAACACCCCGGGACGACCCCCAAGGTTGGACTACCGCGGGGCTTGAGCTCAGGACCTTCTCGCTGTGAGGCGACCGCGCTAAACACTGCGCCACTGTGCTACCCAGTGCCAATTATCATTATTGTCATTATTATCATCATTATTATCATCATTATTATTATCATTATTATTATTGTTGTTGTTATTATTACAAATAAAACTGTTGATTGGCATCAGTGTAAGTTGTGTTTAAAGGACCAAATAAAAACACAAGGAACTCTTGAGGTAAGTACAAAACTGAAATGATTCTTCTTCAGGGACTTCTAACTTATTTGTAAGGGTGCAGCCTGTCTGAGGCCGGAGCCATGGCGACACGAAGGGTTAAAAAGCCTTCTGTAGGTGTGGATTATGATATGACAGCTGGTTTTCTGAAGATTTACGGCGCTCCTGTTTTACGAGGTAGAGCAGTTACCCGACCAAGGTTATGAACAGTTGAAGAGTTTAAACACACAACGTCACCAGTGTCTAGCACCGAGCTCAGCCGCCACACCAGTAAATCTGGACCATTATAATCTGAGCCCTGAACTGGGACAAGCACGGGTTCTTTATGGTCCCGCCACGCGTTTGGGGCAGTGACCCATCGTTCCTTTTGAATGCAAGAGGGGGATTTTTGTAACCCAAAACTTGAGTCGTAACGTACTGGGATCAGTTCCTGGCTTTATTTCGATCATTGCGTACACATGGATATAGGTAATCCTGTGATGGCCTGGCAGCCTGTCCAGGGTGTCTCCCCACCTGCTGCACAATGACTGCTGGGGTAGGCTCCAGTATCCCCGCGACCCTGAGAGCAGGATAAGCGGTTTGGATATTGGATGGATGGATATTGGTAATGTGATTGATCCAACAGCCATGTCAACGTGATTCTTCCCCCCACTCTTCCGAGCCGTCCCGGTCTCTGCTCCACCGTGATCAGGGGAGGGCTGCAGACTACCACATGCCTCCTCCCATACATGTGGAGTCGCCAGCCGTTTCTTTTCACCTGACAGCGAGCAGTTTAACCAGGCGGACATAGCATGTGGGAGGATCACGCTATCTCCCCCCCCCCAAACAGGTGACCTGAGCGACCAGAAGCGGCGCTAGTGCAGCGACCAGGAAACATACCCACATCTGGCTTCCCACCTGCAAACACGGCCAAATGTGTCAGTAGGGACGCCCGACCGAGCCGGAGGTAACACGGGGATTCGAACTGCTGATCCCGGGGCCGTGCCTATAGTCCCCGGGTCCTATATTCCCCGGGTCCTATGTTCCCCGATCGGGGAACATAGGACCCTTTCGAAAAAAAAGAGTCCCATATTCCCCGTTTTCCCCTAAAAAGGTCCTATAATCCCGGTTGCAATAGACACCGGGGAACATAGAACCCTCTTTTGGAAAAAGGGTCCTATATTCCCCGCTGTTTCCAGGGGAACATAGGACCTTTTTCCAAATAAAGGGTCCTATATTCCCCGCTATTGCCAATCGAGGAACAAACCGGGGAACTTAGAACCCTTTTTGCAAATTATTTCCTTAACGGGTCCAAAATAATAAAAACTGGGGTCATGGCTGAGATGTAGGCTACGACAATCTATTCCTCCGCTGATTAAATTAGGCCGTATTACCATTGTTGGCTGTTGTATATCGCAGGCCACCTTGGGTGCGTATCCAAATTCGGCCTAGAGGAGGCTGTAATTTGCTTTATTGTTATTTCTTACCAATATTTACTGCAGTAGGCCTAGTTAGTTGGCTCTCCGGCTCAGCATGGACAGTCGGCAATCAACGCAAGTTTGTCTTGCAGTAGGCCCGCCTACCAGTATAACCAGTAGCCATTTCCACCTTCGCTCAAAGTTCAATTTGCACAGCACTGGACACTTCAGCCACTTTCTTGTTACTTTGCAGTTCGTTTTCCATATTAAATCACTTGGCAGACTTTCTTTCAAAAAGACTTTAATGATGAACTTTTTAGGCAGAGAACTTAGACCAGGGCTTGGGAATTTAGGACCAGCACAAAGTATCCATCAACAGGGGCCGCCTACCTTACACAATAGGCTAATTGCCTAATAATAATAATATGTGCTTCTCAAAAAACTAAAGGCTTGTGGAGGTGCTAAACCAAAAACATGAATCAAAGACGAACATCAAAGGATGTAAGGTAACACTCACCAAATGGTAAAGAAATAACAGAGGCAGTCCTCTATTTCACCATTTTATTGTTTGGCATCAGTCATTAAGGTTTCACCCGGCCAAGTTAATGACTGATGCCAAACAATGAAATGGTAAAATAGAGAATTGTGTCTTTTTTTTCATTTGATGAGTGCTACCTTACATCCTTTGATGTTCTTCTTTAATAATAATAATAATAATAATAATAGCAATAGTAATAATATCAATAATAATAATAAGAAATAATACATAATAATAATAATAACAGCCTAATAATAATAATGATAATAATAATAATAATAGCCTAATTATAAAAGAGGCCTGATAACAAATAACAATTACAGGCATAATACTATCAATAGTAACACTGATAATAGGCTATTAATAACAAAATGCTTCTAGTAAAAGCTTGGCTGAAAAAGGGTTGGTCTATGGCAGAAGGCCCCCAGAAAAGGCATGGTCTAAAACAAAAATCTCCAAGGCCTAACTAGGCTAACGTTAAGGCTTTTTTCTTCTTCAAAAAAGCAAAATGAGTAGTCCTAGTCCATTAGGCTACTCAACAAAGAGGGGCTAAAACCCTGGATTTGACGTTGCCGACGCTGCAGGACCCTTTGCACATTATAGATCCTTCTGATTGGGACTGTTGGCTCCCTCGCAACTTCTGCAACCACCCCCTGTCGGACGGTGCACCATTTCTCCGTCAGGGGGATGCACGTGTTCCCCAACATCGTGCACAATAATGTTAGCATCCACGTCCTCCACTTCAAATCTATTTGTGATCAGTGGCACTCTACAGTTCCACCTCCAGCACCTCCATCTAATGGTGTCTTGATTGGTGCGGTGCTTCTGATATCTGAAGTTCTCATGTACCAACACTTTGCCGCCTCGATCACCATCCATAACTATCGCCATTGTTTGTCTTCTTGTAGGCTAGTAAGCACATGACAGTGAGTCCACGAGTTATCACCGATAACAACCGATTGTTGCAAACTGTTGCAAGTTGGCGGGCGGTTTAGACATTGGTGAATTTTGATCATGTGGTTTAGAACGCCAGGAAACTTGCGTGCAGATGACCACACATCCACGACAAGTTTTAAATATTTCCAAACTCGAAATCATGTGTGCCTTTGGCTATTTATAAATTATTTTTCGAGGAATATGTGTTTTGTGATTCAGCTTTAGCGTTGTTGATTAGCCTTTCATTCATATTTTGTCAAAAAGGCGTATTCATTAGCCTAGGCCTATGTCCCGTTGTTTCTGTAGCATACAGCATCTTAGAATCTTAAGAGACCAGGCAGATATTATGATTTTATTGTTACTACCATGCTATATTAGCCTACTTTATAATTATAAATATTTCAATTATCCAATTTTTAGCATTTCTAATATAAGGCTATATTGTTATTATTATTATCATCATCATCATCATTATTATTAGGCTATTATTATTATTATTATGTTATTATTATTATTATTATTATTATCATTACAATTATGATGCTTAAAAGGCCTTACTGAGCAGATGGTTTCTATCTAATATCTGTCAGATGCTTTTCCCAATAAGCTGGTGTGGTTATGATGGGAACGACGGCTTTCTAGCGAACATAGAAGAAGTGGGTCGGAATTGGCCTATTGTCGGTATCAGCCAGCTTTCGCAGGAGTCTATCCCTGGTACAATGCACTAGACCTCTGGGAGATGGACTGCTGAGGACGGAACACAACACCTATCCTCAGCTCCCAGCACTTCTCGCACAATGTGCTACTCACACGCTGAGTTGGCGGCACCTGGGATCGAACTCACGACCTTGCGATCCATAGGCGAGAGCTCTACCGACTGAGCTACGCCCGGGTACAATTGCCCAAGGAGCATAGGCTTACTATATTACATTCAGACACAGACGAGCCAGCTCACCTACTCGGCGAGGCGCCTTTGCCTCGATAAGTGACACATTTCACGCATAAATATCAGAGAACTGCCGGGGTGGGTTATGCGCCCAAATATAGGCTATAGCCTAATAAGTTGACATTGGTTTAGTGTCGAAAGTTTCCACATACTTTAGCCAACCTGGACTTTGTGAATTCGTTTTTGTGATATAAAAATAGAAATCGTATGATTCATTGTCTTCTTAATAATCTGCCCTAAATAATGCATTATTGAAAATGCACTTTTTGCGCCAAACAGCGTCAAACCTGCTGACCGGGGAACATAGGACCTTTCTTTATAAAAAGGGTCCTATGTTCCCCGGGTGCCCTAGGGGAACATAGGACCCTTTTTATAAAGAAAGGTCCTATGTTCCCCTGCACATACAAAACGGGGAACATAGGACCCTTTTGGGGAAAAGTGGGGAATATAGGGCCCTCTGTATACAAAAAGGTCCGATATTCCCCGGTCTCATACAAAGCGGGGAACATAGGACCCGGGGAATATAGGGAGGACCCCCCTATCCCCGTGTTGGTAGGCAATGGAACAGACTGCCACGCCACCCGGACGCCCCGCCCCATCAACATGCTTCTTTGTATGATCACTAGACTGTATGCTCCACAGATATGACATATTAACCATTTCCCTCCATCTCTCGGTCCTTTAGTCTGCACAATGCATTTCTGCCCATTTAGTCCGTGTAAAGATTATTTTGGTGTCACTACAAAACCAGCTAACGACGGCATTTATTTTAGTATTTCCAACATCTGAAAGTGGACCACGTCATTACCAGGTTGTGCAACACACTGATGGGCGAGTGGATTGTGGCCGCTGACAGCACCATGAATTGCTCATCACTTGCGACCGCAATCTGTCCCGTCTCAAGGTCCGATTCACTAAACATACCGCGCTAATGATATTACAACGCAAACACGCCCACAACGTTTTGCAGCCGAGTGCAATTATCCATGTGGCAAGGTATAAATGGTGGCTTTGCTCCAAGAACACAGCACAGGTTCAGGCAACAACTGTCTGACCTGGCAACCTGTATCTCTTAATGATTCTGTTCTCAGCTAAATCAAAAAGGGACATTCCACTTCGAAATACCCGCTCACGAGCACGCCTGGCACGATGATATGAGGGGCCATGAGGGACATTATTCAGAATCAACTCGTTCATATACCAGACTGAAAACCACACAACTGAAACACTCTCACATACACAGCGTATGGGAGGATTTCAGGTAAACCGGAAGACGTTTCAGCTGAAACAGAAGACACTTCGGTTGAACTTGGGGAGTTACAATGAGCGGTTGCTGCCCTGTTGTTGTCGCGTTTGACAGGGCCCCGACGGTCTCCGGTGAGGCCAACATAGTGTTAAGTAACGCTGCCGCTTCGGTAAGATTGCGTGCAGGCTATTGAGCAGACATCAGTGTCGCTAACGAACCAACACCACTCAATAGCCCGTATTATGATTTGCGCTCTTTTCTCAAGCACCTTCCGGTTCACCTGAAACGTCTTCCGGTTTTAACTGAAATCCTCTCAGACGCTGTTTATGCGAGAGTGTTTCAGTTGAGTATGTAAAAGCATCTCACTTGTGTGTGTGTGTGTGTGTGTATGTGTGGTTTTCAGTGTAGTATATGAACAAATTAATTCTGAATAACGTCCCTCATGGCCCCTCATATATTGATGCCTTCGCCTGGCTACAGTCACTGCTGTCATGAGCGTCAGTTACCACCAACTCTTTGAAGACGCTAATCATTTTCACTCTGACTGCGTGTGGCTATTAGCACTGGTGTTTTCCAATGAGGCTCATTTGCATAGAAAGGAGCCAATTTTAGGCCAAATATATTCATATGACCTAATGTAAATACAGGCAAACAGCACCGTAGCACCGAGACGCTGTTTGCTTGAGTGCTCCTGTTTTTCACCCCTTTGCGACTGCTTTAAGAATTGGGCGGCTTCTTTTTGTCTTATCTGTGTGGGTTTAGTGGCCGCACAAACCGTGCAATCCTTTTGTGAACTCGCCCGTGAGACTTCGCCGGTGTCCCGGGCGGCTGCCACGCCTGTTGTGATCCGGGATCTGTAACCTCCTACTGACACGCACAGTTCCAAAAACCAAAAGAAATGGGGAGTTAAACAGGTTTTGAGGGCATCCGGGTAGCGTGGCGGTCTATTCCGTTGCCTACCAACACGGGGGATCGCCGGTTCGAATCCCCGTGTCACCTCCGGCTTGGTCGGGCGTCCCTACAGACACAATTGGCCGTGTCTGCGGGTGGGAAGTCGGCTGTGGGTATGTGTCCTGGTTGCTGCACCAGAGCCTCCTCTGGTCGGTCGAGGGGCCTGTTCAGGGGGGGGGGGCTGGGGGGAATAGCGTGATCCTCCCACGCACTACGTGAAACTCCTCACTGTCAGGTGAAAAGAAGTGGCTGGTGACTCCACATGTATCGGAAGAGGCATGTGGTAGTCTGCAGCCCTCCCCGGATTGGCAGAGGGGGTGGAGCAGAGACCAGGACGGGTTGGAAGAGTGGGGAAAATGGCCAGGTATAATTGGGAGAAAAAAGGAGGACCCCCCCCCCCCCAAAAAAAAAGGTTTTGAATACGTCGATTGAGACCTTGCCCCGGCTTTAGATATCAGGTAAAGGCGTTCACATAGCAATTTGACTACTCACAGCAGTCTCATACCTGGGGTTACATCAGCACATTAGTGTGCACTTAAACACACCCGGTGTAAAGGAGCTGGTGTCCGTTCGTGTCGTCCAGTCATGTCATGTCGCTTTTTGTCTCACAGCTGCAGAGGCGTAGTCAGACTTTGAGAGTCATTACAATGGAGAAGGATTAGCAACACCCTGTCTAGCAGCAATACCGGTTTATCAACGGCTGTGCAGTACGATGGATCCCGTTGTTCAAATCTACACTTTGTGTTTCTAGGGGGTCTCACGGCAGTTACACAAAGCCAAGTGTCGATATGAACAGCTGGTTTAGCATCACGTGTTGTCATGGGGTAGTGAAATGAATGTGGGACTCTACTGTCCTTGTAAAAAACTTCTGCCACTAGGCTCTTACGTCACTTCCTGTACCTTTATTCTCTCTAGTGAATGATGAGGCTCTGACTCAGACTGACAGGAGTGTACTCCTGCGTAATCCTAAGAGACGAACGGCTGACAGGGACATGTCAGGACAGGTCTGTCTGACAGAGACCGGCTGACAGACCAGATGAGCTGAAAAAACCAGTCGAGGAGTGGGAGTCGTCCATAACCGCTGGCAAACACACACATACAAATACACGTGCATTCCCTGAATTGCCATTGTCATGGGATCAGAGAAGGTTTAAGGACAGGATGTTGTGTTGCTGTAGAGCCCCCTGAGGCAAATTTGTAATTTGTCATACTGGACTACACAAAGGCGGCACGGTGGCGCAGTGGTTAGCGTGGTCGCCTCACAGCAAGAAGGTCCTGGGTTCGAGCCCCGGGGTAGTCCAACCTTGAGGGTCATCCCGGGTCGTCCTCTGTGTGGAGTGTGCATGTTCTCCCCGTGTCAGGCGTCTCTCCAGACACAGTTGGCCGTGTCTGCAGGTGGGAAGCCGGATGTGGGTGTGTGTCCTGGTCGCTGCACTAGCACCTCCTCTGGTCAGTCACGGCGCCTGTTTGGGGGGGGGGGACTGGGGGGAATAGTGTGATCCTCCCATGCGCTACATCCCCCTGGTGAAACTCCTCACCGTCAGGTGAAAAGAAGCGGCTGGTGACTCCACGTTTCGGAGGAGGCTTGTGGTAGTCTGCAGCCCTCCCCGGATCAGCAGAGGGGGTGGAGCAGAGACCGGGACAGCTGGGAAGAGTGGGCTAATTGGACAGGTACAATTGGAGAGAAAAGGGGGACCCCCCCCCATAAAAAAACTCAGTTCTTTCAGACTGTCTGAGAATAAAGAGCTGGTTCCCAGTAAGTTCATTTGATTTAAAGATAATTTTCATGTCCTAAAGGCCCCACAACTCGTCAGAGGAAATTATCTTTTCTTTTCTTAAGAAAGACACAAAAAGGAAAAATACAGCAGAAAAAATCACAACACAAATGCTAACGAGACAAAGATGAAGATACATGTCGGACTACAAGACCTTTGCCATATTACACCACAAAAGGCTGTCCATGTACCCATACCAACTCTAAAAACCCCACATGAGAACATCATTAGCCACCCATTTCTCTGTCCAGGACCTCCTGATATATAGCCTCCCGCCGATGGGTGCTCTTGAGTTACACAATTCCCGCAGCTTGTCCGTACAGAGGTCATGATCTTCCATTTTACACCTTCCCAATAGCGGGTCTAATGAATCAGACATGACTGCAAGGCTTTGCCACAGCCGGGGTTCTCCAGCACAGACACAAAGATGGTAAATGCGGGTTCAAACAGCCTGATTATTTAAACACTATTTATTTATTTATTGGGGATACTTCCCCCCTTTTTCTCCCCAATTGTATCCTGCTCCAAGCCCTCTGCCGATCCGGGGAGGGCTGCAGACTACCACATGTCTCCTCCGATACAAGTGGGGGTTGCTAGCCGCTTCTTTTCACCTGACGGTGAGGAGTTTCACCAGGGGGACGTAGCACGTGGGAGGATCACGCTATTCCCCCCAGTTCCCCCTCCCCCCAAACAGGCACCCCGACCAGCCAGAGGAGGTGCTAGTGCAGCGACCAGGACACAAACCTACATCCGGCTTCCCACCCGCAGACAGGGCAAGTTGTGTCTGTAGGGACGCCCAACCAAGCCGGAGGTAACACGGGGATTTGAACCGGCGATCCCCGTGTTGGTAGGCAACGGAATAGACCGCTACGCTACCCGGACGCCCATTTAAACACCATTTAAACACCAAAGTTGAGTTTAAACAAGATTTCCATGTCTCTATGGGATTTTAATCTCTTCTCTCTGGACGCTATTTAATCTGTCCCGAGTCCTGAGTCCTGAGTCCCGAGTCCTGAGGCCAGCAGCACTCTGCCACAACGACGAACTAAACATCACCTCTCACAGTTTCACTTAACTGAGTCGGTTCTTTTTAGTGACTCACTTTGTGAACGTCCGAACCTATGATCCAGTACCTCGCACCGATCAATCTGATGACTGAACTGAAGGCTCTCAATTCATCTGTTCACTTCGCCAACAAATTGGATTAAACGTGGTAGTCACAGGGAGGCGTTGTACTGAGCGTTTGGCAATAAACAAGTTTGATAAATTGGTGAATTATTGTTTTATCTCTCTGCACTCCAGAGACTGCTGCTTTGGGTTTGTGGTGGGATCTGCTGTCTACTGGGTTGAAAGTTCAACACGTTCAAAAGATCCAGTGTTTCTGAATGATTCGTTGGGGAATTGTACATCACTATTGTCCCTTACTTCCTTAAATCAGTTTGTGAGAAACTCGCTTATTAAAAATCCTGTTTTGCATGAATTCTGATGTAAATGAAAAACTGAAGCTAAATATGTCTCATTTTCAGGATGGATTCTTCCGTGACTTTCAAACGAATTTCAGGTGGCTTTTTTTTTTTAATCACACAATGTCACAGCCAAATACCCCAACAGTCAAACTTAATGGTTTGATACTTTTCATCAGATGAGTGTGGCCACGAATCTTTATGAAAACAGTTAGAATCATTGTCCTACACAGTTATTAAGTTTTTATTGTGAAGCAGGAATGAAGTTCATAGTAGTTTACAACCTCTCCTAGGCCTTTTCCATATACACGTGCTGGCTTGGCTTGACTCGGTTTGACATGGCGCATCAAACCAGCGTGGCTGGGATTTGCATTTCCATTGTAACAGGTCTACCCGCTCAAAGGTGGGTCTTTCACTGATGTCGCACTTGTCTTCAGCTGATGACGTTTAAAAGCAACGCCCTCTACAGTGTTGTTTACTAATGCACTGTGCAACGGAGGGTGGTAGCTAGCTACAGCTGATCTTCAACAACCACAATGCACACCACTGCAGCTATGGCAGCATCACCATCAGATCTTCCTTTATGTCACTCAGCAACCAGATTGCACACACACACACCATATAAGGCACAAACACAAGTAGAAGACCGTCACAGAAAGGTGAGTCAGTTCATCTGGACACAACGTTTATTGAGAGAAACGTTTCATCATCATCTAAGTGACCTCTTCAGTCTCAACTGACTGCAGGTATCCTCACCCTTATAAACAATAGTTACATAGCGACCGAAACTAACGATCGGTTTCATATGCAAATTGGCGTGACCATTGACTAGAGTTTCAATAACCATGTGTACTGTTCACAGAGGATTGGGTAATAGTTGTAATCACAGAATTGTAAGATGGTGACAGATGTACTTAGGTCCCCCCCTCTGTTCGGGGATGGTCGTTCCCTCTTCACATAGATGGCCTCTTTGACCCCCCCCCCCCCATTCCAACCAGCGTTCCTCCCTATGAAGGATGTGCGCATCCTCATCCGTGAAAGAGTGGCCACTGGCCTGTAGATGGTGCAGACTGTATAGATGGCGCAGACTGTAGATGGTGTAGCCCTTGGAGTCCTGGTCTGACGTGTTAACACTTCTATGTTGTGCCATCCTCTTGGCCATTGTCTGTTTAGTTTCCCCGGTGTACAATTCACGGCAATCCTCCCGGCACTTAACAGCTACACTACACTGCTCTGTTTGTGCCGGGGGACCCGATCCTTGGAGTGGACCGATTTCTGGCGCAGTGTGTTTTGGGTTTGAAAGTAACTGAGACTCGGCATTTGGAAAATATGCATCTCAGGTGTTCCGACACTCCCACAACATACAGAATCACCACTGGTTTATGCTTAGACAGCTGTTGTCCTTCTCCCCTCTTCCATCGGCTGGTGCACTGTTTGGGCGTCTTCCTGGCCTTGACAAACACTCAGTTAGCATAACCACACTTAACCAGGACCTGTTTAATGTGGGATTTCTCCCCTTCCCCGGCCGCTGTGCTGGTGGGGACGTTTTCAGCTGGGTGGTAGTGTACTAAACAGTTATTATTTTCATTGTAACTCTAGTTAATGGCCACGGCAATTTGCATATGAAACTGATCATTGGGAGAGGCCCCAGCATCCCCGCGACTCTGAGAGCAGGATAAGCGGTTTGGATAATGGATGGATGGACTGATCATTGGTTTTGGTCATTAGACCACTGTATTGTTTATAAGGGTGGGGACACCTGCAGTCAGTTGAGCCTGAAGAGGCCTCTTGAGTGATGAAACGTTTCTCTCAATAAACTGTGTCCAGATGAACTGATTCAACTTTCAGTGATTTTCTTACCTGGATCATTGAGCCTGCATCAAGACAACCAGAAGAGTGCACTCAGTAGAGAGCAGATCTCCGGCAGGTGTATCTCCCCTTCTCCGGTGCTCCGACTTGGCAACAAACCACCCTTTCGTTCACCTAATGGGAGAAGGGGCTCTTATTAAAAGACTTCGGCTGTTTAACCGTCGCGGTTTTCATGGTATATAATAAATGTAGGCGAACGACTTTCACTCAAAGTAACAAAACAACGGTAAGAAAACATAGCTCATGTTTTATGTAGCTACTGAGGTTGTACCGTCTTTCCCTCTTCTCGCTACTGAGCAAGGGCACTGGCAGCAGGCGTCAGCACCTTCCTTACATTAATACTCTGGAGACGCTTAGTGTTGTCCACAGGTTTAATAACGTCCGAAGTTGTGAAACTAAAATCAAAAAACACAAATCTCAAATTATTGGAATGTAGTACTCATTCATACTCCTTTACATTAACACGTTTTTCACTGCAGCACTAAACAATATGAAAGCTAGCCTAACACTAGCAGTCCCCAGGGGGACGTAGCACATGGGAGGGTCACGCTATTCCCCCCAGTTCCCCCTCCCCACTGAACAGGCGCCCCGACTGACCAGAGGAGGCGCTAGTGCAGCGACCAGGACACATACCCACATCCGGCTTCCCACCCGCAGACATGGCCGACTGTGTCTGTAGGGACATCTGACCAAGCCGGAGGTAACACGGGGATTCGAACAGGCGATCCTCGTGTTGGTAGGCAACGGAATAGACCGCTACGCTACCCAGACGACCCAGCTGATTGCTACTGGACCTTCTTCCGGTTGACCTATTGCGTTTACAGGCGTAACTTATGGGGGGGTCAGGGGGGACATGTCCCCCTCAATATTTAGAAGAGGTGAATTTGTCCCCCCCCCAAAAAAATATATCATGAATGATAATGTTAACTCCCTCGCCAGAAAAGGTAAAATAACAACACAGACAGTCGAACTACTTAAAATGTCTTTCCTACTTGTTTTCCAACGATTTCCTACACCCCTATGCTTGGACCATACCATGTTAACCTTGCCACTGGGACTGCCGACTTCGTTGCTGTCTTGCAGTTGCCCCTGACAACCAGAGCATGAATGATGGTGTAAGCAAGTGTAAGTAACGTAGCTAGCCAGCTAGCTTGTCTAGCCCAGTACACCACCCTCTCTTACCTTTGGGCTTTCTGAGTTAGATTTTCTTACGTATCTCCGGATGAATTATAGCCTTATCTAGTTTATAACTTGTGTTTGGGGTTATCAGTTCAGACCCCCTCACGAACTAGCTAGCTAGCTAGCTAGCGCTTGCTAACAGTAAGTTAGCTTAGATGAACTTGAACTGATGATTTCGGGCACATGAGATAACATAATAGGTACATCTACAAACCAATGTGTGCCAAGGGTATAGTATAGTTCAAATGCATCTACTACTTTCATTCACAGAGTCGACATGAGCAAGAGGAAAGTAACAGAAGGCATCTGACAGGCTAGCCTATCTGAAAGTTGTTGTTCTTTTACATAAATAAGACATTGCCCCAATAAATTGATGTAGAAAAAGGGCAAATTGGTGCATACAAATTCACCAGAATGCAGGAAATTAAATGTGTGATGCTCAAAATTTCCAGGGGGGGGGGACCCCCTGACCCCCCGCTAAATGTGCCTCCCCCCCAATGCTCAAGTGAAACTTACTCCACTGATTGCGTCACATACTAAACAAGCGACAAACAAGTTAGCGAGCGGGGTCCGTGTGGAGCGGTGAAAACACGGACAGCTTTACAGCGCAGCGCCTTTCACACGCACTCCACGCTTTACTTTTGGTAAAATGTGAGATGCCACGGTGACGCCGTGCTGTTCGACTTCCGGGTGAAAGACCGCCGTGCGGGAACTACGGATCATGCGCAGAACGCCTCGACCAGTTCGGGGCCAACTGAAGCGTACCGCATTGTCTAGGTCAGTGTTTCTCAACCCAGTCCTCAAGGACCCCCTATCCTGCAGATTTTCTTTGCAACCCTGAATAGGTACCTGTTTGTAGTTATTCAGCAGTGAATGTCAGAGTTTGCACACCTTGCATAATTAAGTGCTGTGAGATGATTGGTTGAGTAAGTACAAGCAGGGCTACCTATGCAGGGTTACAATGAAAATCTGCAGGATAGGGGGTCCTTGAGGACTGGGTTGAGAAACACTGATCTAGGTCAGTGGTTCTCAACCTTTTTGGGGTCCTGGACCCCCTGCGTGTTTTTGATCTACCCTGAGGACCCCTCCACCTGATCTTGGGGGAGGGGGGTTGCAATTTGATAGAAACAGTAGAAACTGCATTTTAAATTGCATTATAGCATTTATTCACTCTTTGGGGCAAAAATAAGAGCTTTCAGTTGTAACTTAGATATAGTTAACAAAACAAAATTCTTATGCAGTAACTTTCAGATATATGTAACAAAACAGAATATGTATTCAGTAACTTTCAGATATATGTAACAAAACAGAATATGTATTCAGTAACTTTCAGATATATGTAACAACACAGAATATGTATTCAGTAACTTTCAGATATATGTAACAACAGAATTTTTATGCGGTAACTTTTAACAATGCAAACGGGAGCGAGATCTCTTATTAAAATACAATAAATTACACTTGTGAAACAGATGTAATTAGAGAAAAAAGTCCTGTTACCCTTTATAGTTTAGGTAGATAAAGGTCTCAGTCACATTTGAGTAAAATAATCCTATTTCTATAAATGTCATAGGATCTTTTTTTTAAAGATATTTTATTTTCACGGACCCCTTGCAATTACACCACGGACCACTAGGGGTCCGCGGACCCCCGGTTGAAAAACACTGCAATAAAGTATAAATATATATATACACTACCGTTCAAAAGTTTGGGATCACCCAAACAATTTTGTGTTTTCCATGAAAAGTCACACTTATTCACCACCATATGTTGTGAAATGAATAGAAAATAGAGTCAAGACATTGACAAGGTTAGAAATAATGATTTGTATTTGAAATAAGGTTTTTTTTACATCAAACTTTGCTTTCGTCAAAGAATCCTCCATTTGCAGCAATTACAGCATTGCAGACCTTTGGCATTCTAGCTGTTAATTTGTTGAGGTAATCTGGAGAAATTGCACCCCACGCTTCCAGAAGCAGCTCCCACAAGTTGGATTGGTTGGACTGGCACTTCTTGCGTACCATACGGTCAAGCTGCTCCCACAACAGCTCAATGGGGTTCAGATCTGGTGACTGCGCTGGCCACTCCATTACCGATAGAATACCAGCTGCCTGCTTCTGCTCTAAATAGTTCTTGCACAATTTGGAGGTGTGTTTAGGGTCATTGTCCTGTTGTAGGATGAAATTGGCTCCAATCAAGCGCTGTCCACTGGGTATGGCATGGCGTTGCAAAATGGAGTGATAGCCTTCCTTATTCAGAATCCCTTTTACCCTGTACAAATCTCCCACCTTACCAGCACCAAAGCAACCCCAGACCATCACATTACCTCCACCATGCTTAACAGATGGCGTCAGGCATTCTTCCAGCATCTTTTCATTTGTTCTGCGTCTCACAAACGTTCTTCTTTGTGATCCAAACACCTCAAACTTGGATTCATCCGTCCACAACACTTTTTTCCAGTCTTCCTCTGTCCAATGTCTGTGTTCTTTTGCCCATCTTAATCTTTTTCTTTTATTGGTCAGTCTCAGATATGGCTTTTTCTTTGCCACTCTGCCCTGAAGCCCAGAATCCCGCAGCCGCCTCTTCACTGTAGATGTTGACACTGGTGTTTTGCGGGTACTATTTAATGAAAATGCCAGTTGGGGACCTGTGAGGCGTCTGTTTCTCAAACTAGAGACTCTAATGTACTTATCTTCTTGCTCAGTTGTGCAACGCGGCCTCCCACTTCTTTTTCTACTCTGGTTAGAGCCCGTTTGTGCTGTCCTCTGAAGGGAGTAGTACACACCGGTGTAGGAAATCTTCAATTTCTTAGCAATTTCTCGCATGGAATAGCCTTCATTTCTAAGAACAAGAATAGACTGTCGAGTTTCAGATGAAAGTTCTCTTTTTCTGGCCATTTTGAGCGTTTAATTGACCCCACAAATGTGATGCTCCAGAAACTCAATCTGCTCAAAGAAGTTCCCATCCAACCAATCCAACTTGTGGGAGCTGCTTCTGGAAGCGTGGGGTGCAATTTCTCCAGATTACCTCAACAATTTAACAGCTAGAATGCCAAAGGTCTGCAATGCTGTAATTGCTGCAAATGGAGGATTCTTTGACGAAAGCAAAGTTTGATATAAAAAAATCTTATTTCAAATACAAATCATTATTTCTAACCTTGTCAATGTCTTGACTCTATTTTCTATTCATTTCACAACATATGGTGGTGAATAATTGTGACTTTTCATGGAAAACACAAAATT
Source organism: Lampris incognitus (assembly GCF_029633865.1). Taxonomy (NCBI): domain Eukaryota; kingdom Metazoa; phylum Chordata; class Actinopteri; order Lampriformes; family Lampridae; genus Lampris; species Lampris incognitus. The sequence goes on along the minus strand of NC_079212.1, from coordinate 145,066,606 downwards.
GTTTGGGTGATCCCAAACTTTTGAATGGTAGTGTATATATTGTAACGTGCATGGATAAGAAGACACGCTGGCCGCTGGCTGGCTGGCGGGTCTGACCCCTTAGTCGAGCGGTTAGCGATCCCTCCTGCGGTGCGGGCGATACGGGTTCGCTTCCCGGCCACGGCAGTTCATGTGGTTGCGTTGTCCCCCGAATTCGCTACAATATATACTGTAACCGGTTATTTTCTTGCTCGGTGTGGGATTCGATACGGGGTGTACTGCACCACAAGGCGACGTCACTAACCGCTCGGCTAAAGGGTCAGACCCGTTAGCTAGGGGCTAACGTGTCTTATTAGGAGTTTACACTACTAGTACATATACTTGAAGTTTACTTGAACTTGAAGTTTACTTAAGTTTAGTTAATAAAATAAACTTCAAGTATAGCAGAAAATACGCAATACCTGGCAATGAATCAAAACAACAGCTGGTCAAGTTCGAGGTACAACGTGAACAGCACTCCCGCTCCTGCACGTGAAGATGAGGGTTGGTTAGAATGGTCGCGACGGCCATTCGCACCCCATCAGCTAGCACTAACATTAGCTAGCATTTCAGAACGCGTTCAACCAGCATCAACATATTATGTAACCGGTTATTTTCTTGCCCGGTGCGGGATTCGATACGGGGTGTACTGCACCACAAGGCGACATCACTAACCGCTCGGCTAAAGGGTCAGAACCGTTAGCTAGGGGCTAACGTGTCTTATTAGTAGTTTACATTAGCTAGCATTTCAGAACGCGTTCAACCAGCATCAATATATTCAATAAAACACATTCACAACTGCCTGATCTCCACTCTGTGACGTGCCTTATGAATGTCTATGCACATCCATAAGGCACGTTACAGTTAGATAAAACTTGCACGACATCATGACATATTATATCACAAAACAGAAGCGGAGCTCCTACTTTAACGTACCGTCTTCGCCTCTATCGTCACGGAAAGGGAACGACTGTAGCAAAGACAGCCAACTCCAACCAACCAGCAATGCCCAGGTTATACCAGAGGGGGCATCACTGTAACGCAACACAAAGAAGTACCAGCCAGTCACCAGCCAGTCAGACTAGCTTGGTCTCGTCAGAAAGGCACGAACTGAGGAAGCCTCTTGGATGAGAGGCGAAACGTCTTCGCGGATATATACCAAGTCCAGTTGAACTTGATCCAACTCCTTTGGATAACACAAAGAAACAAGAAATATCACGTTGAGCGTTAGCGGCACTGTGGCGCAGTGGTTAGTGCGGTCACCTCCCAGCAAGAAGGTTTGGGGTTTGATCCCCCGGGGTAGTCCAACCTTGGGGGTCATCCCGGGTCCCGGGTTTGCATGTTCTCTGTGTGGGTTTCCTTCGGGTGCTCCGCTTTCCTCCCACAGTCCAAAGATGTAGGTCAGGTAGTTCGTTCGTTCGTTCGTTCGTTCGTTCGTTCGTGTGAGGTGGCGGCCGCCTGTCCAGGGTGTCTTCCCGTTGGGCAATGACTGCTGGGATAGGCTCCGAGTGAGTGTGAGGTGGCGGCCGCCTGTCCAGGGTGTCTTCCCGTTGGGCAATGACTGCTGGGATAGGCTCCGAGTGAGTGTGAGGTGGCGGCCCCCTGTCCAGGGTGTCTTCCCGCCGGGCAATGACTGCTGGGATAGGCTCCGAGTGAGTGTGAGGTGGCGGCCGCCTGTCCAGGGTGTCTTCCCGCCGGGCAGTGACTGCTGGGATAGGCTCCGAGTGAGTGTGAGGTGGCGGCCGCCTGTCCAGGGTGTCTTCCCGCCGGGCAATGACTACTGGGATAGGCTCCGAGTGAGTGTGAGGTGGCGGCCGTCTGTCCAGGACGTCTTCCCGCCGGGCAGTGACTGCTGGGATAGGCTCCGAGTGAGTGTGAGGTGGCGGCCGCCTGTCCAGGGTGTCTTCCCGCCGCGCAATGACTGCTGGGATAGGCTCCGAGTGAGTGTGAGGTGGCGGCTGCCTGTCCAGGGTGTCTTCCCGTTGGGCAATGACTGCTGGGATAGGCTCCGAGTGAGTGTGAGGTGGCGGCCGCCTGTCCAAGGTGTCTTCCCGCCGGGCAGTGACTGCTGGGATAGGCTCCAAGCATCCCTGAGAGCAGGACAAGCGGTTCGGATAATGGATGCATGGACGTTAAACGTTACTCCCTTGTTCATGTTCATTGCTGCTTCACTTGGTATCTATCGCTTATGGCTTGAAAAACGGAGACGGGATAACGAAATGGATCTAGAAGAGTCACCATACGGGCGAAGCCCATATATGACGTCACCGCAAGCCGCTTGGAGGCGATTCTGGGGCTCTTTAGACCAGACTCCGAGATGGTCCACCTCACGTGCGAACTAGACGTTTAAACTGGTCCTGGAAGTGGAAGCGGCGGCGTGGTGTGACTCGGCGTGGCCAGAAGGGCCAATGGAAAACCCCATGATCCGTTCTTCATGGAGAACCTGGGAGTCTGGTTTCAACAGCTCGCACAGCAGGGGCACCACAGGACGAGCGGGGGTGTGTGCGTGTGTGTGTGTCTGTGCGTGCGTGCGTGTGTGTTTAAGTGGGTTAAGGATTATAAAAGTGGAAAGAGAGACACTATAAGTAACTAAAACTGTAAATCTCTCTCACACATACACACAAAACCCACACTGTATACACCAAGGCGGATACTCCTCACACACACACAACGTTCAGACACTTGCAGATACACACAGTCACGCACACAAGCAACACGGACACATACTGCACATGCAAACACACACACACACACACACACACACACACACACACACACACACACACACACGCAGGCCTGGTTTCCAGTCTGATGAATTGCAGTTTGCTAGACTTTCCGTGAGCGCGCGCCAAAGTGTGAGCCCAGAGGTGGCGTCATAACTCACATCTATAGTTTCTGTCCATCCAGGAGGAGGAGGAGGAGGAAGAGGAGGAGGAGGAGCAGCAGGGTCGTGCTGATTGTGCGACGCAGGGAGGTCTGTGGTGTGAACAGGGTCAGGTGACTTTGACCATTGAACTCTGATTTGTGACCTTGGCCTCTACTGATACGCCACCTCTGGTCCGTCTTTCCTACTCTCCTCCCCCTTCGCTCATCTGCACACTCTTCTTCTCTTCCAACCAATCAGTCGATCAAGTTGCATTTATAGCGCTTTTCTAGCTACGACAGCCACTCAAAGCGCTTTAATTCACACACACATCACACGCACACACATCACACGCACACACATCACACGCACACACATCACACGCACACACATCACACACACACACATCACACGCACACACATCACACGCACACACACACACATCACACGCGAGTCCCCTGCACTTTTTAGTGGAACTCGTATCTAGCGAATATCGTATCTTTCTGTTATTCTCGCTTTCCTCCACCCCCTCTCTCTCTCCTTCTCTCTCCCTCTCTCTCTCCCTCTCTCCTTCTCTCTCTCCTTCTCTCTCCCTCCCTCTCTCCTTCTCTCTCTCCTTCTCCCTCTCTCTCTCCTTCTCTCCTCTCTCTCCTTCTCTCTCCCTCCCTCTCTCCTTCTCTCTCCCCTTCTCTCTCCCTCTCCCTCTCCTTCTCTCCCTCTCTCCTTCTCTCTCTCCTTCTCCCTCTCTCTCCCTCCTTCTCTCTCTCCCTCTCTCCTTCTCTCTCTCCTTCTCTCTCCTTCTCTCCCTCTCTCTCTCCTTCTCTCTCCCTTTCTCTCCTTCTCTCTCCCTTTCTCTCCTTCTCTCTCTCTCCCTCTCCCCCCCTCTCCCTCCCTCTCTCTCTCCTTTTCTCTCTCTCCCTCTCTCCTTCTCTCTCTCTCCCTCCTTCTCTCCCTCTCTCCTTCTCTCTCCCTCTCTCTCTCTCCTTCTCTCTCCCTCCTTTTCTCCCTGCCCTTCTCTCTCCCTCTCTCTCTCTCCTTCTCTCTCCCTCTCTCCTTCTCTCTCTCCCTCTCTCTCTCCGTCTCCCTTCTCTCCTTCTCTCTCTCCCTCCCTCTCTCCTTCTCTCTCTCTCCCTCTTTCCCTCTCTCCTTTTCTCTCTCTCTCTACTTCTCTCTCTCCCTCCTTCTCTCCCTCTTTCCCTCTCTCCTTTTCTCTCTCTCTCCCTCTCTCTTTCCTCCTCTCCCTCCCTCTCTCTCTCCTTCTCTCCCTCTCTCTCTCCTTCTCTACCTCTCTCTCCTCTCTCTCCATCTTTCTGTCCTCATCACTTTATCTTTCTCCAGTTCTGGTTTGCTTTTGCTCTTCCGCTATCCCACTCCTGCCCCCCCCCTCTCTCCCTCTCCCCCCCCCCTCTCTCCCCAGTGAAATTAAAAAACAGAAATGTCTTTAAAATCACATTCCAAAACATTTAGATTTAAACTCAGCTTGGGACTTGTTGCGCGCACAACACACGCACACACCACCACCGTCTCCATGACAAGCACAGCCCGCCGGAGGCTCTTAACATGCGTTATGAACCTCCACGTCATGCCACTGCTTTAACATCCTGCGAGTCCTGAGAAGCACCACAGGAGACGCTGCACCACAGCTCAACACACTTCACCACACCACCCTCACACCCACCCATGTTCTCATTCCTATTGTCTATCATACCAGTTCACACCATCGTGTCCCGGACCCCTCCCACATCACCCCCACTAACCTAAGCCCACCAACCCAGGAACCTCCAGCAGGGGGCGCCCCGGTGGCGCACCTGGTAGAGCGCGTACCGCATAAGGCCGAGTCATTACCACAGAACCAGAACCAGAACCAGAACCGGAAACACTTTGTCATTTCATTTCAGGAACGAAACATGGTTCCCCCAGCCCACAGCAGTGCAACACAACGACAAAAACACATCCAAAACTACAAGAACACACATATCCAAACTAACACACATACCCAAACTAACACACATATCCAAACTAACACACATATCAAACTAACACATATACCCAAACTAACACACATACCCAAACTAACACACATATAAACTAACACACATATCCAAACTAACACACATACCCAAACTAACACACATATAAACTAACACACATATCAAACTAACACACATATCCACACTAACACACATATCCAAACTAACACACATATCAAACTAACACACATATCCAAACTAACACACATACCCAAACTAACACACATATCCAAACTAACACACATATCAAAAAAACACACATATCCAAACTAACACACATACCCAAACTAACACACATACCCAAACTAACACACATATCCACACTAACACACATATCCACACTAACATACATATCCAAACTAACACACATATCAAACTAACACACATATCCACACTAACACACATATCAAACTAACACACATACCCAAACTAACACACATATCAAACTAACACACATATCCACACTAACACACATACCCAAACTAACACACATATCCACACTAACACACATATCAAACTAACACACATATCCACACTAACACACATATCCAAACTAACACACATATCAAACTAACACACATATCCAAACTAACACACATACCCAAACTAACACACATATCAAAAAACACACATATCCAAACTAACACACATACCCAAACTAACACACATATCCACACTAACACACATATCAAACTAACACACATATCCACACTAACACACATATCAAACTAACACACATACCCAAACTAACACACATATCAAACTAACACACATATCCACACTAACACACATACCCAAACTAACACACATATCCACACTAACACACATATCAAACTAACACACATATCCACACTAACACACATATCCAAACTAGCACACATATCAAACTAACACACATACCCAAACTAACACACATACCCAAACTAACACACATATCAAACTAACACACATATCCAAACTAACACACATATCCACACTAACAAACATATCCAAACTAACACACATATCCAAACTAACACACATATCCAAACTAACACACATATCAAACTAACACACATATCCAAACTAACACACATATCCAAACTAACACACATATCCACACTAACACACATACCCACACTAACACACATATCCACACTAACACACATATCCACACTAACACACATACCCACACTAACACACATACCCACACTAACACACATATCCAAACTAACACACATATCAAACTAACACACATATCCACACTAACACACATATCCAAACTAACACACATATCCACACTAACACACATATCCAAACTAACACACATATCCACACTAACACACATACCCACACTAACACACATATCAAACTAACACACATATCCACACTAACACACATATCCAAACTAACACACATACCCAAACTAACACACATATCCACACTAACACACATATCCAAACTAACACACATATCCAAACTAACACACATATCCAAACTAACACACATATCAAACTAACACACATATCCACACTAACACACATATCCAAACTAACACACATATCCACACTAACACACATACCCACACTAACACACATATCCACACTAACACACATACCCACACTAACACACATACCCGAACTAACACACATATCCAAACTAACACACATATCAAACTAACACACATATCCACACTAACACACATATCCAAACTAACACACATATCCACACTAACACACATATCCACACTAACACACATATCCAAACTAACACACATATCCACACTAACACACATATCCACACTAACACACATACCCACACTAACACACATACCAAACTAACACACATATCCACACTAACACACATACCCAAACTAACACACATATCAAACTAACACACATATCCAAACTAACACACATATCAAACTAACACACATATCCAAACTAACACAATATCCAAACTAACACACATATCCACACTAACACACATATCAAACTAACACACATATCCAAACTAACACACATATCCACACTAACACACATATCCAAACTAACACACATATCAAACTAACACACATATCAAACTAACACACATATCCAAACTAACACACATACCCACACTAACACACATATCAAACTAACACACATATCCACACTAACACACATACCCAAACTAACACACATATCCACACTAACACACATATCAAACTAACACACATATCCACACTAACACACATATCCAAACTAACACACATATCAAACTAACACACATACCCAAACTAACACACATACCCAAACTAACACACATATCAAACTAACACACATATCCAAACTAACACACATATCCACACTAACAAACATATCCAAACTAACACACATATCCAAACTAACACACATATCCAAACTAACACACATATCAAACTAACACACATATCCAAACTAACACACATATCCAAACTAACACACATATCCACACTAACACACATACCCACACTAACACACATATCCACACTAACACACATATCCACACTAACACACATACCCACACTAACACACATACCCACACTAACACACATATCCAAACTAACACACATATCAAACTAACACACATATCCACACTAACACACATATCCAAACTAACACACATATCCACACTAACACACATATCCAAACTAACACACATATCCACACTAACACACATACCCACACTAACACACATATCAAACTAACACACATATCCACACTAACACACATATCCAAACTAACACACATACCCAAACTAACACACATATCCACACTAACACACATATCCAAACTAACACACATATCCAAACTAACACACATATCCAAACTAACACACATATCAAACTAACACACATATCCACACTAACACACATATCCAAACTAACACACATATCCACACTAACACACATACCCACACTAACACACATATCCACACTAACACACATACCCACACTAACACACATACCCGAACTAACACACATATCCAAACTAACACACATATCAAACTAACACACATATCCACACTAAAACACATATCCAAACTAACACACATATCCACACTAACACACATATCCACACTAACACACATATCCAAACTAACACACATATCCACACTAACACACATATCCACACTAACACACATACCCACACTAACACACATACCAAACTAACACACATATCCACACTAACACACATACCCAAACTAACACACATATCAAACTAACACACATATCCAAACTAACACACATATCAAACTAACACACATATCCAAACTAACACACATATCCACACTAACACACATATCCAAACTAACACACATATCAAACTAACACACATATAAACTAACACACATATCCAAACTAACACACATACCCACACTAACACACATATCAAACTAACACACATATCCACACTAACACACATACCCAAACTAACACACATATCAAACTAACACACATATCCAAACTAACACACATATCAAACTAACACACATATCCAAACTAACACAATATCCAAACTAACACACATATCCAAACTAACACACATATCAAACTAACACACATATCCAAACTAACACACATATCCACACTAACACACATATCCAAACTAACACACATATCAAACTAACACACATATCAAACTAACACACATATCCAAACTAACACACATATCAAACTAACACACATATCCAAACTAACACACATATCAAACTAACATACATATCCACACTAACACACATATCCACACTAACACACATATCCAAACTAACACACATATCCACACTAACACACATATCCAAACTAACACACATATCAAACTAACACACATATCAAACTAACACACATATCCAAACTAACACACATATCCAAACTAACACACATATCAAACTAACACACATATCCAAACTAACACATATATCCAAACTAACACACATATCCAAACTAACACACATATCAAACTAACACACATATCAAACTAACACACATATCCAAACTAACACACATATCAAACTAACACACATATCCACACTAACACACATATCCAAACTAACACACATATCCACACTAACACACATATCCAAACTAACACACATATCAAACTAACACACATATCAAACTAACACACATATCAAACTAACACACATATCCAAACTAACACACATATCAAACTAACACACATATCCACACTAACACACATATCCAAACTAACACACATATCCACACTAACACACATATCAATCTAACACACATATCCAAACTAACACACATATCAAACTAACACACATATCCAAACTAACACACATGAGAAGAGAACGACCACCAGCCAGGATGACTGTCAGGACCGCCGGTCTGCATGGGCTAGCAGTTAGCCTAGCCTGCCCCGCTTCCGCGTCCTGTCAGACCGCCCTCGGTGTTTCCTCCTCGGGCGCAGCTCTGGTCAGGGCCGTGGTCCTTGGGCCCACAGGACGCAGCAGACCAGGCTCCCTCACCCGATCCAATGCCAGCTCTCCCAGCCCAGAACTTCCGGTCTGCATGAGCTAGCAGTTAGCTTAGCCTGCCGGGCTGTCAGACCGCCCTCGGTGTTTCCTCCTCGGGTGCAGCTCTGGTCGGGGCCGTGGTCCCTGGGCCCACAGGACGCAGCAGACCAAGCTCCCTCACCCGATCCAATGCCAGCTCGCCCAGCCCAGAACTTCCGGTCTGCATGGGCTAGCAGTTAGCTTAGCCTGCCGGGCTGTCAGACCGCCCTTGCCGTTTCCTCTTCAGGCACAGTTCCAGGCAGGGCCGTGGTCCCTGGGCCCACAGGGCACGGCAGACAAACTTAGACACAGACAAAGACACTGCATGGACGGTACTGCGTGAGGCCGCTGCAAACGCGAGGCCGCAAAGCCTCCCCTGCCTTTCCTGTCTCTGCCACGAAACAAAACAAAACAAAACAAAACACATCTCAAGCTGTCTTTAAAAGCGGCAGCACCTCCCGTCTTGCAGAGACCGACAGCGCCATTCAGCCTGTCAAGCAGCCAGTGACCCAGTGAGTCGGGTTCGTGACCTTTAACCACATCTCTTCCGCCCCAGCCCGCTGATCACCCGCCAAACCCACTGCCCCCTGGAACTGCGGAAGACGCTGCGCAAAAACAGAATGGCGGCAGGACAGAGGCTGTGCACAGGAAGTTTGATGTGAAAAGCATTTTAAAATGACTTTCACCGCTTTGTGTGTGTGCGTGTGTGTGTGTGTGCGTGTGTGTGTGTGTATGAGTGCAAAGAAGATGGACACTAGTGACAGTGTGTTGAAAAGTACTTAACCATTATAACACACACACACACACACACACACACACACACACACACAGCAGGCTAACTTGAGGCTGACGTAGTTGTGAACCCAAGGAACCCTGTATTACAGCTGAAGGAAAGAGAGGGAGAAAGATGAAAGACGGGGAGGAGGAAGAGGGAGCAGGTAATCTGATCTCAGTTCAGTCCTGTCGGATTCATCACAAATAAACTCTGATCCGGTTCTGTTCCGGCAAACCAACCTCTGTCCAAAGCTCACCGCCTCATGAGAGTTGCTGTGTGATTTTAGCAGCCCTATAAGCTTATTCCAAGCCCCACGGTGCGATACGGATCTAATAGACCTGGGTACGACATCAAGTTTGCTGTATGTGGACTGTACGACGATAACGCTGCTGAAGCGCAGGCTACGACGTCATCAGCGTGTCATCGGCGCATCAGCGCGCGTCATCAATCCGCGCCGCTGGCAGAGCAACACGACTAGCTTGGGACTAGATGCTCAGTTTATGTGGATACCAGCTCATGTGGGTATTCGGGGAAATGAAACAGTGGACCAAATGACCAAAAACGGATTGAAAGCAAGTCACGTAGGACTGTCAGTATCCGTGAGCAAAGCAGGACCAAAATCACTTATAAGACACAAAATCGTGGCACAATGGCGGGAATTATGGGACAATAATCGAAAAGGAAGACATCTGTTCCGGGTCCAGCAGGAAGTAGGAGTAGAAAGGGCTTGGGGGAAGAGCAGGAGAGAACAGCACATCACTAACAGGTTAAGATTAGGTCATACCAGACCGAATTCTTCACTGCAACTCGTCGGGAAACATCAAACTGGGAACTGTGATGTCTGCCGCCAATCAGAGACTATAGAACATATAGTTTTTTACTTGTCCAACATATGCAAGAGAGAGAGTCATACTACAAACCATATTGGAACAAAAATGAATTATACACATGGACCGAAACTCAATTTTCACAAGGAACACTGGGAATGATGTACTTAACTATATTGTAACGTGCATGGATAAGAAGACACGCTGGCCGCTGGTTGGCGGGTCTGACCCTTTAGTCTAGCGGTTAGCGAGGTCTCCTGCGGTGCGGGCGATACGGGTTCGCGTCCCGGCCGCGGCAGTTCCTGTGGTTGCGTTGTCCCCCGAATTCGCTACAATATCTCCACCTTTCTCAAGGATACTGGACTGACGAGAAGGATATAAATTAAGGACAGCAGGTGGCGATAATGCTGCATCTGGTTGCAATTCGCCAATGAAACAGAAGAAGAAAAAGAAGAAAAAGAAGAAGAGCAACATGACGCCAAGCAGGAATCGAGTCCTTTCAAGAGTCGCCGCAGCTCGTGTTGTTGCTCGTTGTGTTGAATCCAGGGCATTTGGGTCACAGACTCTAACAGTGTGTTTGTGTTTAGCGCCAGCAAAGCTCCTGCGTGGCGATGATCAGGGCGTCATTTCGTGCTGCATTTCTATTGCTTGGTTAGTAGACGTAGGTCGTAGCAGTGGTCCCAATGTGAGACGGTCATTCTAAAATTCTGACTCTGTCAGACTTTTGCCCCAGGTTATCTTCGGTCGCAAGACCGTAATAACGGCCATCTTTGAACCTGTCCCACAGTGCGACGTTTTGGAGCTACGACCAAAGATATCGCCACATTTAGTCATCTTTCATCTGAGACGCTCGCATCACACAGTCTGTAGGAGGAGACGCTTGTCATGAGGAAAAGCTCCATCAGACAGTACAGAGCAGTAGTATACAGTGGCATATAGGAGTATACAATATTACGCGTTAGTATACAGTGTATTACAACCGTACAGGGGCGTCGTAGTGGGGGGGGGGGGCTACCAAGGCCCAGAGGGGGGGGGGCTCGGGAAGTCTGGAATGAAAAGTTTGTTTTGGTTTGCAAATTTTTATTTCTAACTAATTAGTGTCAGATCGGTTGAGGGACTTAAAGAAACTAGTGGAGGCTCTCTGAGGCCCCTCTCACCCCTCTCTGAGGCCCCTCTCACCCCTTACAAAAACTGCAAAAGGGTTTAGTCCGCCCCTCACGAGCATCTCTCAATGCAGCTCATCTAGTCCTGTTGCGAGTGACTGCTGATACAAGCACAAGCAAAGATCAGATCAACGATGTCCCAGGAGAGGCTGAACAGCCGGGCACTATCAACTGAACAGCCTGGCACTACTCTCAACTGAACAGCCTGGCACTACTCTCAACTGAACAGCCTGGCATTATCAACTGAACAGCCTGGCACTACTCTAAACTGAACAGCCTGGCACTATCAACTGAACAGCCTGGCACTACTCTCAACTGAACAGCCTGACACTACTCTCAACTGAACAGCCTGGCACTATCAACTGAACAGCCTGGCACTACTCTCAACTGAACAGCCTGACACTACTCTCAACTGAACAGCCTGACACAACTCTCAACTGAACAGCCTGACACAACTCTCAACTGAACAGCCTGGCACTACTCTCAACTGAACAGCCTGGCACTACTCTCAACTGAACAGCCTGGCACTATCAACTGAACAGCCTGGCACTACTCTCAACTGAACAGCCTGGCACTACTCTCAACTGAACAGCCTGGCACTATCAACTGAACAGCCTGGCACTACTCTCAACTGAACAGCCTGGCACTATCAACTGAACAGCCTGGCACTACTCTCAACTGAACAGTCGATTAGCAAAACAATTGGACTTTAAAGATCTAATCAACGACTTTGCAAACAAGAAGTCCCGTCAGTGGGCATTTACTGTAGAATAAACACCATGGGTTCCAGCATCAGTACCCTGAGATGCATCAAAGTTTGGAGTGATACTACACGTTTCTTTCAAACACTGCAAGATAGTTAAGTTAGCTTAAGGTTAGGTTAAGTTAGGTTAAAATAGATTAACGCACTGTGATTGTAAATAATACACAGTATGCTAGAACTCAAAAAAGTGATGCGCGAGAGCCAAAAGAGGAAAGGGGCCCACAGAGACTGCTGAATTTTGCGTTACACCCCTGCAACAGTATACTGCAACAGAGAATGGGGGACAAATGATGAGTGACCAATTGAAGTGAAGCGAATTATATTTGACTCATGAACAAACTCATCAAGGTGAATCTACCTAGATGAGAAGGCAGGGGAGAGATACAAAGAAGAAAAAGAAAAGAACAGTAAGTAAATGCTGCAAAATCTTTTTTAGCAGAGCCGCTTCGTTCAGAGACATTTGTAGTTGGTACCAGAAACACGAGTTGCTGTTTTATTTTGGAAAACTACAGAAACTCTGGCTGCAAAAATGCCTGAAAGAAATATCTGGATTCAGACTGACACCGACCAAACCCATCCAGACTGTCTGCTGGTAAACCTGGCAAACCAGCCTCCCTGCCTGCCGAGCCCACTGGGTGTGTGTGTGTGTGTGTGTGTGTGTGTGTGGGTGTGTGTGGGTGTGTGTCTGTGCATGTAAGTGACACAATAAATCCACTTCTTCTAACATCATGTGACGTCACATGATGTTAGAAGAAGTGGATTTGTTGTGTTAGCCCGACTAAAACTGGACTTTTACAACACATGTAAACGTGTCAGTCCCACTGAAGTCGTACTTAATCCAATTTCCGGAAGTGGGACTAACACACCTAGATGACGCGGTTGGGGACGGATTTACTCTGGCATGTCTACGCTTCAATCGGCCCCCAACTGGCCTAGGCGTTCTCCGCATGATCCATAGTTCCCGCGGCGGTCTTTCACCCGGAAGTGGAACAGCGTGGTATCAACAGTACCAACGTGGTGAGTGCTGGAGCGAGAACCACGCGTTTCCGGACAGACGAGGAGACAAACTTCATGTTGTGCCGTTTGTTTGGTATGTGACGCAATAGGTCAACCGGAAGAAGGTCCAATAGCCACCAGCTGGCGTCTGGGTAGCGTAGCGGTCTATTCCGTTGCCTACCAACACGGGGATCATCGGTTCGAATCCCCGTGTTACCTCCGGCTTGGTCGGGCGTCCCTACGGACACAATTGGCCGTGTCTGTGAGTGAGAAGTCGGATGTGGTTATTTGTCCTGGGCGCTGCACTAGCGCCTCCTCTGGTCAGCGACCGGGACGGCTCAAAAGGGCAGGATAATTGGCCAGATACAATTGGGGAGATAAAAAATGGGGGGGGGGGTAGCAACCCGCTGAAAGGGGGCATATCGCCACCTACCGTACCGGGGTGGGACATACTTCCGTCAATAAATCGATTCTCCCCCGGTTCTTGTGTACTGGGACGACGACAGTAGTCCGGACCGTAGCTCGACTTACCTGTGCATGTAAACGCGTTGTGTGTGCGTGTGTTTGTGTGTGTGTGTGTGTGTGTGTGTGTCCAAGTATCCTTTTAGTCACAGTCCAGGTAGAACAGATGAAAACCTGTCGTGCTGTACGTCAGAAAGGAAAACCTTCCCTTCAAAGTAAAAGTCAAACAACTTCGTGTTGAGACCAAAGGACCTGGTTCAGGTGCAGCTCCGAGCTTGCACACGAAAGTAAGAAAAGAAAGCCAATTCATTTTGTCACCGACATTCATCCTCCGCATTTACCCCATCCTATTGTATAGGAGCAGTGGGCAGCTGCAGCGCCTGGAGACCGACTCCAGTTCTTCTTTCCTTTGCCTTGCTCAGAGGCACAGGCAGGAGTATTAACCCTAACATGCATGTCTTTTTGATGGTGGGGGGAAACCGGAGCACCCGGAGGAAACCCACGCAGACACGAGGAGAACACGCAAACTCCACACAGAAAGGACCTGCGGCGGCCTTGGGTTCGAACCCAGGACCTTCTTGCTGTGAGGCAACAGTGCTGACCACTGGGCCACCGTGCCGCCCCTGCATACATGCAAACTATGACCTTATCGACTCTGTGGTGTGGTTGGGACAATGCAGGGCAACATAGAACAAAGACCAAAGGTCTGAGTAAGATGAGAAAGGACTGTGAGTTTATCATCTCCCAGACAGCAAAACTGCTGTGGCCCGGACCCGTCCCACACCGACACTTTCATCCGGCCCACATACCCTGTGGAATGATGGCTCTTGGGTGGTCCGCTCCTGTTTGCCAGATCTGGGCCAGAACCAAGCCATAGCAATGCCGCATGTGCCACATATTTGCCAAAGGTGGCCATATTTGTTTTGTGATATTTGGGCCATACTCACCATTTACCACACAGGCCACTTCCGGGTCACATCCAGACCACATGTTGCTCAGAGCACCGCATCTTTGCCAAAAAAGGCCCACATTTGATTTGGCATATTTGGGCCATATTTGCTGTTATACATGTGGGCCACTTCAGGCTCACATCCAGTTTGTCAGGGCCAGGAGAAGGCCATCAGTGTCGCATCATTGCCTGAAGTGGCCCACATCCGGGTGCTGTCTGCACCCAAATGTCCTCACAGAAACATAAATTAACTATTTAGACATTTTTTTTTCTTTTCCATTTTTTTGATGACTGGGTTTGTCTCACAATTATAAAATGCTTCAAATCACACAACTCGCAACAACTACCCAAACAACGCAGATATGTCTGATGATGTCCATAAGAAAGACAAACCGCTGGCATTAATGTCACTTCTTCTCTCAATACATTGCAACTTCAAAGTCCATGTGATAACGTGCCATAATAGCGCCACCCTGGTCAGAATTAGCAACTGCAGTCTTTTACAGAAATCACACGAGCGATGACGAAGGATAAGACACAAGATCACCACAAACCAGCACAATGCTAATAATTTTTTTCCTGTGATAATTTGTGTTCTTTATAAACCGCATTAGCAAAAGATGTAATTTTGAATTACCAGACAAATTAGCATTAGCATTCACCAGACCTCTGCTAACCACTGTAAGTGTAACCGATGTTACGTAAAACGCATCACTTCCTGTGCGACGCCAACATTTCCCACCAGTGTACAATCAGTACGCATTTTTCCCCTAGGATGGCGATGGCCCATGGGCCTGAATCAGCGCTGTGCATAACTGTAGTCCAATGACTTCCGGTTTCTACTGCTGTGGTCATACCAGTTTTCTGTTTGTTGGCGTGTGCTGTTGACAAGGGCATATTTTTGGCGATGTCTGCAAGATTAACCATGGATGAATGTCAACCACATGACAAACTTTCACCTGCACCTACCAGCAAACGGGTGAAAAGTCTCAAGTTGTACATATCAAGTTACGTCCGTCTGGACTGCATCGCGAAAAATACGCCACTGTCAATAGCACGCGCCAACAAACAGGAAACTGGTATGACCACTGCAGTAGAAACCGGAAGTCAGTGGACTGCGGTTATGCATAGAGTCAATTATGATTCCTGATCACGAGAGCCATTAATTTTCCCCCACCCGTATTCTGACAAATTCCACGTTGTTCAATACGATGACCACTTCACTCTTAACCCGAACCCCAACTATAAACACAACCACCATCTAAACTCAACCATAACCTTAGTCACCATCTACACGTAACCCTACGCCCGCTTTTACCCTTTTAGTAAGCTCGTATGTGCTCGGTGACTGGATGTTTTTGAGCGTCAGTTACTCGCGCTCATGAATCACTCATAACCCCCTTCGTCACCCAGCAGAGGAAAGACATTTGCTTCTGTTACACCAACAGCTAGAAAGGCCAATAGCAAGGGGCTAATTTGAATGTACTGTCACATGCCGAACAGCTTGTGCATAACTGTAGTCCACTGACTTCCGGTTTCTACATATTGTAGCGAACTGGGGGGACAACGCAACCGCAGGAACTGCCGCGGCCGGGACGCGAACCCGTATCGCCCGCACCGCAGGAGGCATCGCTAACCGCTAGACTAAAGGGTCCGACCCGCCAGCCAGCCAGCGGCCAGCGTGTCTACTTATCCATGCACGTTACAGTATTGTCACATCCCAAACAGCCTGTGCATAACTGTAGTCCACTGACTTCCGGTTTCTACATATGTCCAACTTGACACTTTTCCCCCGTGTGCCGGTAGGTGCAGGTGAAAGTGTGTGGACAGTTGTGTGCACGTGGTTGACGTGTATCCATGGTAAATCTTGCAGGCATCGCCAAAAATATGCCATTGTCAACAGCACGCGCCAACGAACAGGAAACTGAAATGACCACTGCGGTAGAAACCGGAAGTCAGTGGACTCGTTATGCACAGAGCCGATCGTGACGTTAAGAACAATTTAAGGTGAATATTTCACCTTGATAATGTCATCGCACGGAGCTTTGGGGCGAGTCCCGTGTTGGCACCGCAACAAACAAACGAGGAAGAAACGAACCACAAAGTCAGACTCGGCTTGTTGGACAGAGGTGCGGTCACGTGACCAAAGCGTCACCTGTTTGAGCCCCACGCAGCGCAGCTCGTCCAACTGCCCGAGACCTTGTCAGGCACTCGGATGGAGAACACGTCACGTCCCCGGCGTTTCTACACATGAAGCACAGAACCAACACAACAAGGGTCCACTTACCTCCAAATGAACACGACTTCCCAGCGTCACTGCATGTCCTGCTCCGCAAAACACGGCTCCAGAGCACCGGTCATGTCCAACGCTGCATAGCCAGTGTGTGCGATAGGGTGAGGGTGTGTGTGTGTGTGTGTGTGTGTGTGTGTGTGTGTGTGTGTGTGTGTGTGTCTCAGTGGGCTAGGCAGCTGTCTGCTGCATCCTGATAGCGCTGGTTGGAGGCTCTCCTTTGCAACGAAGGTTTTGAAATGACACTCTGGGAGGTACAACTACAGTACTCACCGGGTATCTATCGATCGATCTATCGATCTATCTATACTCAACTAGTCTCTCCCTCCCGTTCAGCCCTTCCCACTCTTCCTATTTAAATGTCTTCCTTTCTCTCTTTGGATTGTCTCCTTTGTTCTCTCTTTTTCAGCAGTTCTCCGTCTCTCGCTTGGTTATCCTACCCCCAGTTTGTTTGTCTTCTCTTCCGTCTCCCTCTCTCTCTCCCTCTCTCTGTGTCTCTCTCTCTTCTTCTCCTCCCCGTCCTCTCCTGTCTCTCTGTTCTACCAGCTGTTCTCAACCACACCTCCTCTAATTTAAACCTCTCTCTCTCTCTCTCTCTCTCTCTCTCTCTCTCTCTCTCTCTCTCTCTCTCGCTCTCTTTCTGCCCCTAGTTTTCTTTCTTTACATGTCCCTCTCTTCTTCTTACGCTCCCTTCTAAAGTTCCCCCTCTCGCTCTACTTTTCTCTGTTGAGCTCTCTCTCTTTTTCTTCGAGACACTCTTCTCCTTGGGGATAAACGCTCTCTCTCTCTCTCTCTCGCCCTCTCCCCCCTCTCTCTCCCTCCCCCCCTCTTAGTTTCCCTGTCATTCCCCCCCCCCCCGGGGTCTTTCTGGATTTCAAAGTCGTAAATTGAAATGTCTCCCTCCCTCCTCCTCCTCCTCCTCCCTTGCTCCACTTGGCGGAGAACATGTTTGGATTTTAAAACTACGGCTCTTGGCTCTCACACCCACCACATACATCAGCAACACGGCGGCTTATTCGATGATCGATGGCCAGACTCTTTCAGAAACTGAACAATGCATATTCAAAAAAGGGGTTCTTGTTTCTTCTCAGTGTCTCACCACTGCTTTTGTGTCTCGCTTAACCCGATTCGAGAACGTGCAAGGAACAGTGAACTTGTGTAGGTTTGTTGCTTGAATGTGGAAATTTGAGGAGCTGGAGGGCTGTGAATCATCCATTTACTTGTAATTAAAAGTCGAGATATTTTGCTGTTGTGGGTTTTTTTGTTGTGGGGTTGAGCTACACCTCCTACAGAGTTAACATTAGCAACTATGCTATCATCGGTGGTCACTCGGACTCGAGTATGACTGTCCTCCTCCTAGGTCCTTGCGGGTCTTCGGGTGGGTGTAGAGGCCGATCCTGGAGCCACATATTTTGGGGCAATGTGGGGAAGGGTGTGCAGAAGTGGTTGAGGATGTGGTTTGGGCCTTTCTGGTAACTCGCTCCTTTCTGAGTCTGCAGCGCGGTGGAGGTCATGGCTGTAGCGCCCAGCACCCTCACAGACAGCCAGTCTCCAGGCCTCCCTGTTTCTTGCTGCTTGTTCCCAGGTGTTAAGGTCGATGCCAAACCTTTTGACGTGGGCCTTGATGGTATCTTTATATCTCTTCTTCCGTCCTCCTGGGGCACGGCGTCCTGTCACGAGCTGAGAGTAAAGGCCTTGTTTTGGGAGGCCAGAGTCAGACATGCAGAGAACATGGCCAGTCCGTGGGGAGGAGTTAGACTTCCTCACTAGAACAACCGGGATTTCACTCCTACCTAAAATGACCAATACCAAGTCCTAAACAACGACCAGAACTTAAAAACTACCAGAACGACCATGGGCAGTCATTTTGACCGCCACGGTTTTTAAACTCTATATTCTGTCAAGATAAATACCCAAGTTGAGATATTAATGCATTATATATGTTAGTGTGTTTGTTATGAAACTGACACCAAAATTAACATTTTAACAACTTCAATACTATTTTTCAAACAATTTAAAATGGCCGCTGTCTAACGCCTGTAAATACTGCAGCGCCTCGGTGGTAGTCATGGTGCGTCCGTAACAGTGTCTGTAACCAGAAATGTTGGACATAATCAAAAATCAAGTTTAGACTATTTGTCTGCACTGGAGGACGCTAGTGTGTTTCTAGCACAGAGCAACGAACTTCACGAAGGAAATGACGTGACAACACACGTCATAAATACTGACATGACGCACACGATCACGCACAAATTACGCACGGTCACGGGCATGGTCGTTTTAGGTAGGTCTTATCGTAACTTTGTTTTTGTGCAATTGATCTAAAACTCATTTTAACGCAAATATGCACAATTTCAGGGGCATTCAGGGAGCGGCAGGTCTGTATCACCCCCCCCTCCCACAAAGTTATTAAACTGAAACTCCAAAACGGTCAAAAGGACTGCCTTGGTCGTTCTAGTTCTAGTTTAACATTAGCAACTAAGCTATGCTAATAGCATTGCACACTTGCTGGAAATGGCAGAGTCACACACTGGGACAGTTAAAATGTTGTAAGGTTAGCATGGTTAATCCTTTTTCCAATTTAACGCTCTACGTCTTTTCAAGCCATCGCTTATGTTAATTAAATTGCGAGAGCGCTCGTGGACTCGCTTGCTTTGTAAGCTTGGTGGCTTTTGTGACTCATGACTGAAAGTATGTCCCTTGCATACCATCATGGCCGCTCCCTTCCCCCATCTCGAACCCAAACCCACACTACAGACAAGACTGAGAGAGTCGGGCAAAATTGCATGGAGGATGCCAAGTCCCCATGTTACAGATTCTACTATTAAGGAAAAATTAAGCCCGCGGAACAAATAAAATTAGGAGGACAGATTATGAATAAATGAGATTCACAGAAATGATCGAGAATAAAGAGCTCATACAAGTAAGATCTATGTCTCTCAAAATCAGTCTTAATCAGATCGCCTCAGAAAGTGAAACCAGTTCATCTGGACACAAGGTTTAGTGGGAGAAACGTTTCATCACTCATCTAAGTGACTTCGTCTCGCCCTCTAAACTTTGTGTCCTTGTGTCCAGAGGAACTGGTTTCACTTTTCTGGGATTCTGTTCTCGGACACTGTTAGTCTGATTCATACTTACCGCCTCCCCGGTCACTTTCCACCGTCTTGTCTGCGGAACTTGGTTTGGGCTTTACGTGTTTTGGCTCGTCTGTATTGAAGAGTGACACCGGTGGAGTTTCTCAGCATCGAGTCTATGTGACGTCACGCATCGCTCTTCCAGCAGGCTGCATGGCTGGCGCCTCCTAGTGGCATTACAACAGACATACAGAAACGCTCACTACTTTATCGCTAATGGACAAACAGGGCTCACACGTTTATTACTCATCAGCACCTCACCGGCAACCCTGGAGGATGGCGCCATCTTGAAACCAGCCAGATGTAGTTCAGTTGCTTCACACGCAGCCTGAATACCGGCTTCAAATTCCCCGTCAGAGTTTTGCTCAGGTGTTTTTACTGGCTCTCTTCAGAGAATCGTTTTGAAAGTATGGCTCACTAACTCTCAGCAGAGGGGGAGGAAAAGGACAGCATTTCGTTGACGGGACTACGTTTTTATTCTTCTGGCGGCGGTGGCGTAAAGCTTCATTGTTTTTAGCAACACGGCTGCAGAACTCCGTCGCTGTTTCTGTACCTGCTCTGAGAAGTGGTTCTGACAAATCCGGCAGAACCTTCCAGCAGCAGACACAGAGTTCAGTTTATAATTATATAATTACTAGAAGAACCCCGCTACAATGTAGCGGTTTGGTTATCCACCCGTCTAAATCTCCCTCCTCTTCCTCCTGCCAGCTAACCGCCTTCCCCCTGCCCCTAACCCCCCCCCACTCCAACTCCCTCCCCCCACATGCTCAGAATCATCTGAAATGCCGAGAAAAGTGGTTTTTAGCCATTTTTAGAAAATGCATATTTTGCATAATTATTATAATTATTTTAATTTTCTGCTATTTTTCTGGTCCTCTCTGGAACAATACCTACCACCTCCCAAAAAACAATTAGGATCATAAGTGCATTTTTGCAAAAATGCATATTATTTTGCATAATGCCAAAACATTTCTAAGTCCCAGAAAATGTTTTTTATATAGGTGAAAAAAATCAAAGATGCTCAGAATCACCTGAAATGCAGAGAAAAGTGGTTTTTAGTCATTTTTAGAAAAATGCATATTTTGCATATTCATGCATAATTATGGACAATTTTAATTTTCTGGGATTTTTCCCTTACTCTCTGAGACAATACCTACCACCTCCAAAAAGAATTAGGATCATAAGTGCTTTAGTTTTCGGTCCCGCTATCTACACTAACACACACACACACACACACACACACACACACACACACACACACACACACACACACACACACACACACACACACACACACTAACACCACACACACACATTACGAAAATATATGAGTAGATTTGGTGTGATTTTATCTGTATTTCTATTCTTCTCTTCATTTCTTTACTCTTCTCCTCCTCCTCAGTTTAGGTATTCTTTATAATAATGTTGAGCTGTGTCTGCAGTGAGCGGCCCACCTCGCCACCTTCCTTGTATCTGCAAACGTACTTGGCAAACAAAATGAGTTTTTCTTGAAGTTGTGACTCTGAAGATTGGTTGCAAACAAATGTTCCTTTCGAAACTGTCTATCTCTGGTGGATTTAAGACAATAACTAACCCACAAACATCCAAATCCTGCAGCCTTCCGTAGCATGTGATGTGGAAGGTCGGTGTCTGGTAGGACTTTGCCAGGAAAAATGACAGGGTCCACAGTGTTTTCCATCTTCATCACAGCAGCCAGATGAGGAAGAAGAAGGCAGGTAGTGTTGAGTCAGAAGAAGTGAAGTTGTTGTGTATAACCAGCAGATATGGCAGAACAAGCTGGTAGAGGCCCTTTACCAGCAGGTAGTACAGCATCAGTAAGTGAAACTCAGGTTTTATGTTTGTTTCCGACACAACAGCCCTGCTGACTCTCACTCTGAATGGAGCTCGTTCACGGAAAATGGGATTTTCTGTTCCTAAATATTGTCGACATCGTGACAAAAAGCATAAATCCCCATGCCTTTTACTTCATTTGCTAGCCCAGATGGCCCCTGATGTGTAGAAATTGGATCCAGGTCCCCGCCATCTGTAAAGACTGCAGGGAAAGATGTGTAGAAAAGCCTGGGTGTGGATGGCAGGAGCAGACATCTCTCTTCTCCTGGTGACTTCTGGGAGATAACTGCTCGGTTGCAGAGCACTGATGGATCCCACGCAGCAAAACTGCTGTGGCCCGGACCCGTCCCACACCTGACATCTGCATCCGGCCCACATAACGGATGGAATGATGGCTCTTGGGCGGTCCGCTCGTTTGCCAGATCTGGGCCAGAACCAAGCCATAGCAATGCCACATGTGCCACATATTTGCCAAAGGTGGCCCATATGTGTGTTGTGATATTTGGGCCATATTCACCATTTACCACACGGGCCACTTCAGGGTCACATCCAGACCACATGTTGCCCAGAGCACCGCGTCTTTGCCACAAAAAAAAAGGCCCACATGTGATTTGGGCCATATTTGGGCCATATTTGCTGTTATACATGTGGGCC
The DNA here is from genome assembly GCF_029633865.1 of Lampris incognitus. Lineage (NCBI taxonomy): Eukaryota > Metazoa > Chordata > Actinopteri > Lampriformes > Lampridae > Lampris > Lampris incognitus. The sequence continues at coordinate 145,043,313 of NC_079212.1, read as the reverse complement.
ACTTCAGGCTCACATCCAGTTTGTCAGGGCCAGAAGAAGGCCACCAGTGCCGCATCATTGCCTGAAGTGGCCCACATCCGGGTGCTGTCTGCACCCAAATGTCCTCACAGAAACATAAATTAACTATTTAGACATTTTCTTTTCCATTTTTTTGATGACTGGGTTTGTCTCACAATTATAAAATGCTTCAAATCAGACAACTCGCAACAACTACCCAAACAACGCAGATATGTCTGATGATGTCCATAAGAAAGACAAACCGCTGGCATTAATGTCCCTTCTTCTCTCAATACATTACAACTTCAAAGTCCACGTGATAACGTGCCATAATAGCGCCACCCTGGTCAGAATTAGCAACTGCAGTCTTTTACAGAAATCGCACGAGCGATGACGACGGACAAGACACAAGATCACCACAAACCAGCACAATGCTAATAATTTTTTTCCTGTACTGATTTGAGGCCCATATTTGTGTTGGGATATTTGGGCCATATTCACCATTTACCACACGGGCCACTTCAGGGTCACATCCAGACCACATGTTGCCCAGAGCACCGCGTCTTTGCCACAAAAAAAGGCCCACATGTGATTTGGCATATTTGGGCCATGTTTGCTGTTATACATGTGGGCCACTTCAGGCTCACATCCGTTTTGTCAAGGCCAGAAGAAGGCCACCAGTGCCGCATCACTGCCTGAAGTGGCCCACATCCGGATGCTGTCTGGGATGTGTCACGTTTCTTAGAGTGACATACCAAACCTTTAACTCCTATATACTACAACAGCCCGCAGCTGTGAGGAAAATATAATTCATCCGTCCATAATGCATTAATCCGTTTACCATCAGCTGAAAAGCACAAAGAACAACACGGAGCAGCGGACTGGGAGGAGAGCCGTCTGGTGCTGCGAGGTCTGACGTCAGATACCAATAATGACCCCCTAGTCGATCGGCCAGTGGGTCTTACTAGTAGTTTACAGTCGTCACCCTCTCCAGGAAGCGCGCCCTCGCGCTTGTTCTTCCCGCGCTCCGAAGAGACTTCTGAGGATCTGCACACTTCCGGATCCCACCGCTGCCACAATGTAACCGGTTACTTTCTCGCCCTGTGCGGGATTCGGTACGGGGTGTACTGCACCACAAGGCCACATCACTAACCGCTCGGCTAAAGGGTCAGACCCGCTAGTCGATCGGCCAGTGGGTCTTATTAGTAGTTTACAATAATGATAATAAATTAAACTTATATAGCGTGTTTCTAATACTCAAAGCCAAACACGTACTTTCAGGGCCTACCAACACGGGGATCGCTGGTTCGAATCCCCATGTGACCTCCGGCTTGGTCGGGCGTCCCTACAGACACCGTTGTCCGTGTCTGCGGGGGGACATCGCGTTACATATCCTCTGTCCCTGCTGGCCGAGGCGGAGTACTGCTGTCCTCCGCTGGTCGGTCATGACGTCCAGCTAAGTCCCCAAACGACCCAACCAGGCGGTCCACCAGACTGGAGGGTCTCCGGGCAGGGAAGGGGCCGGTCGGGTTAGACGACACTCCGCCGCCTCTCGTCGCCGGTGGTACATCCAGCGAGCCGACAACAACACTGGAGGACACGCAGCAGTTCCGGTGCAACACAAATTCCTTCACGTCACGACGCACTCGCCGTAAAGTCGTTAACTGTCGTGAAACACAAAACACGCTACTCACGTACACAACAGGGGGTATGTGTCCTGGTCGCTGCACTAGCGCCTCCTCTGGTCGGTCGGGGCGCCTGTTCAGGAGGGAGGGGGAACTGGGGGGAATAGCGTGATCCTCCCACGCGCTACGTCCCCCTGGTGAAACTCCTCACTGTCAGGTGAAAGGAAGCGGCTGGTGACTCCACATGTATGGGAGAAGACATATGGTAGTCTAGGCGGCGCAGTGGTGCAGTGGTTAGCGCGGTCGCCTCACAGCAGGAAGGTTGTGGGTTCGAGCCCCGGGGTAGTCCAACCTTGGGGGTCGTCCCGAGTCGTCCTCTGTGTGGAGTTTGCATGTTCTCCCCGTGTCTGCGTGGGTTTCCTCCCACAGTCCAGAGACCTGTAGGTCAGGTGACTCGCCCGTACTAAGTTGTCCCTATGTGTGTGTGTGTGTGTGTGTGTGTGTGTGTGTGTGTGTGTGATGGCCTGGTGGCCTGTCCAGGGTGACTCCCCACCTGCCGCCCAATGGCTGCTGGGATAGGCTCCAGCATCCCCGCGACCCTGAGAGCAGGATAAGAGCTTCGGATAACGGATGGATGGATGGATGGATGGATGGATGTGGTGGTCTGCAGCCCTCCCCGGGTCAAATCACGGCACCGGCGTCCTGGCACACACACACACACACACACACACACACACACACACACACACACACACACACACACACACACACAGGTTTCTTTCTCCCTGTTAAAGGGTTTTTAGGGAGTTGTTCCTTATCCGAGGTGAGGACCTAAGGACAGGGTGTTGTGCTGCTGTAAAGCCCCCCCCCCCTCCCGTGTTAATGGGCTACACAATTAAACTTGACTTGACTTGACACACACATTCTTCTTTTCGAGGACCCCTCACTGACTACATTTATCCTCCATACCCCTTAACCCTAACCTTAACCACGTGTCCCCCTACTTTGCTCTAAGTGTGTTGCCTCTGCAAAATGCACGTTTCCGTGTCTAACAACTACAGACAGGACACACACACACACACACACACACACACACACACACTAGGTGTGTTATTTTTTATTGCATTGTTAACAGAAGTGATACGAAGTAAAATGTATTACAGTTTGTTTTCAATGCAGCTGTGCGTGTCTGTAGTCCGGCCAATCGGCTGTGTGCATCACTGTAGTCCACTGACTTCCGGTTTCTACCACAGCGGTCATGCCAGTTTCCTGTTTGTTGGTGTGTGCTGTTGACAATGGCATATTTTTTGTGATGCCTGCAAGATTTACCGTGGATACACGTCAACCACATGCACACAACTGTCCACACACCTCCACCTGCACCTACCGGCACACTTCCACCTGCACCTACCGGCAACCTTTCACCTGCACCTACCGGCACACTTCCACCTGCACCTACCGGCACACTTCCACCTGCACCTACCGGCACACTTCCACCTGCACCTACCGGCACCCTTCCACCTGCACCTACCGGCACACTTCCACCTGCATCTACCGGCACACTTCCACCTGCACCTACCGGCACACTTCCACCTGCATCTACCGGCACACTTCCACCTGCACCTACCGGCACACTTCCACCTGCACCTGCCGGCACACTTCCACCTGCACCTACCGGCACACTTCCACCTGCACCTTCCGGCACACTTCCACCTGCACCTGCCGGCACACTTCCACCTGCACCTACCGGCACACTTCCACCTGCACCCACCGGCACACTTCCACCTGCACCCACCGGCACACTTCCACCTGCACCCACCGGCACACTTCCACCTGCACCCACCGGCACACTTCCACCTGCACCCACCGGCACACTTCCACCTGCACCCACCGGCACACTTCCACCTGCACCTGCCAGCACACTTCCACCTGCATCTACCGGCACACTTTCACCTGCAACTACCGGCACACTTCCACCAGCACCTACCAGCACACTTCCACCTGCACCTGCCAGCACACTTCCACCTGCATCTACCGGCACACTTCCACCTGCACCTACCGGCACACTTCCACCTGCACCTACCAGCACACTTCCACCAGCACACTTCCACCTGCACCTGCCAGCATACTTCCACCTGCATCTACCGGCACACTTTCACCTGCAACTACCGGCACACTTCCACCTGCACCTACCAGCACACTTCCACCTGCACCTACCAGCACACTTCCACCAGCACACTTCCACCTGCACCTGCCAGCATACTTCCACCTGCATCTACCGGCACACTTCCACCTGCACCTGCCAGCACACTTCCACCTGCACCTACCGGCACACTTCCACTTGCACCTACCAGCACACTTCCACCTGCACCTACCAGCACACTTCCACCTGCACCCACCGGCACACTTCCACCTGCACCTACCAGCACACTTCCACCTGCACCCACCGGCACACTTCCACCTGCACCTGCCAGCACACTTCCACCTGCATCTACCGGCACACTTTCACCTGCAACTACCGGCACACTTCCACCAGCACCTACCAGCACACTTCCACCTGCACCTGCCAGCACACTTCCACCTGCATCTACCGGCACACTTCCACCTGCACCTACCGGCACACTTCCACCTGCACCTACCAGCACACTTCCACCAGCACACTTCCACCTGCACCTGCCAGCATACTTCCACCTGCATCTACCGGCACACTTTCACCTGCAACTACCGGCACACTTCCACCTGCACCTACCAGCACACTTCCACCAGCACACTTCCACCTGCACCTGCCGGCACACTTCCACCTGCACACTTTCACCTGCACCCGCCGGCACACTTTCACCTGCACCCACCGGCACACTTCCACCTGCACCTGCCGGCACACTTCCACCGGCACACTTTCACCTGCACCCACCGGCACACTTTCACCTGCACCCACCGGCACACTTTCACCTGCACCTACCGGCAAACTTTCACCTGCACCTACCGGCACACTTCCACCTGCACCCGCCAGTACACTTCCACCTACACCTACCGGCACACTTCCACCTGCACCCGCCGGCACACTTCCACCTACACCTACCGGCACACTTCCACCTACACCTACCGGCACACTTCCACCTGCACCTACCAGCACACTTCCACCTGCACCCACCAGTACACTTTCACCTGCACCTCCCAGCACACTTCCACCTACACCTACCAGCACACTTCCACCTGCACCTACCAGCAAATGGGGGGGAGAAAAAAAAGGGGGGGAACAATGACTCATTATGCTGCACACTGACGTCATCAACGACCTCATCAATAATCCCAACCAATCATCCCAAGCCACACTGATATCAAAGAAAAACAGGAAACTGGCATGACCGCTGCAGTAGAAACCGGAAGTCGGTGGACTACAGGTATGCACAGAGCCGATTCTTTCTATCTCGCCTCTTACTTGGCTACTGTTGATTGACAGTTACGCCACGCCCATAAGCTACGGCCAAGAGCCACGCCCACGCAGCCTGTCGAAACGTGTGTGTGAAAATACAAACCTCCAAAGCCGCCACGTTATGACAGTTATCTCATGCGCAGAACGCGTCATCTTCAGGGGACGATAAAGACGCGACTCAAGAATGATAATAAATACGACCAGGATTACATATTTGGTCTTTTTCGGTTTTAGTTGATTGATTTTCTCCAATTTTTACTCTTGTTTTTTGTCAGAGGTTTTTTTTTGTTGTTTTGTTTATTCTGATGATTTTTTTTTTGGTTCCTCTTTGTTCTTGAAGTTAGCAGGATTCATTTTGTCAGTTTGACCAACAGATGTCAGAGAACATCATGACGTCATTTCGTCAACGCCGCAGACAAAAAATGGCGGGAAACAGTCGGAGACAGTCCACATCCGGCTACAGACCTCTGACGCGGACTTGTTTGGTTTGGATGGAAAATCCGCATCAAATCACAAGTCCTCCAACCCACACGACCACATGGGTCGTTTGTCCTCTAATACGACCCACAGGGGCGTTTCCTAAATTAGCGCCCCCTACCGGCGGCAGGAGATATGGCTCCCAATGTGATTTGATGTTTTACACACGTGACACAAACGTTTGAAAGTTCATTTTTTTCGCATTATTTGTGATGGATTGGTGCAAATATGAGCTCGTGTCAGTAGTCTGCAGTATCGGGAAACTGGCAGACCTTTAAACTGACATAAATCCCCAAACGGGACCTGCTCAGACCGGGACCGTCTGGGTCCGGAAAACACACATCTGCAGAAATACCTCTGCCGTTTTGTAACGCTCCCCCACGACACACACACACACACACACACACACACACACACGCACACAGGTTCAACCTCACATTTCTGCACATGCGCACAAACCCAAAAAACATACACGTGACGTGGCTAACCGACAAAATGCATCAACTGACATTTATCACAAACAAACACATGTTCACTATGCGCACACACACACACACACACACACACACACACACACACCACGCGTGTGTTGCGAGAGATAAAAAGCGGGAGGGGAGTGTGAGCTGTATTTCTGCATTTTTTGTGATCCCCATAGGATCACAAAAAACGTGTGTGTGTGTGTGTGTGTGTGTGTGTGTGTAATGGGGTAATGGGATAAGCTTGTGTTATGGTGTGTATCTTGCTCGTGTACCTGTGTGTATAGTGAGAAATGCGTGTGCGTGCGTGTGTGTACTCACGGCATGTTTGCCCTGGGATGAGGGGGATACGTTGTGTGCGTGTGCGCCTCGGTGTGTTCCTAAGCACGTGTTTTCCATTGTGTGTACTTGCATATACGGTGCGTGTGGAGCGTAGCGTGAGCTCAGTATCATTCAGCACGCAACACACCCCACTGGTGTGTTTCTTTGTGCGTGCGGTCTTGTGTGTCTGCGTGTGTGAGTGAAGACAGAGTGCGTCATCCCTCTCATATGGTCTCCATGGTCAGTGGAGACTGGGATGTGACGTCCTTCACCTGCTGCTGTTTCACGCCGGCTCGCGACTCAACACCGTCCCACTTCACTCATTTTCTACATCCGTTTAACCCGAGTCTGGATCAGCCCGGACTGCGGTCTGCCCCAACACACCACAACCACTCGTTTCCACAGGCTAACGCACACCTCCATTTCACCCAACGCGTATGTATGTATGGATGGATGCATGCATGTATGTATGGATGTATGGATGTAGCGTCTGTGTGTGTGTGTGTGTGTATGTATGTATGTATGTATGTAGTGTGTATGTATGGATGTATGGATGGATGGATGGATGGATGGATACATGTATGAATGAATGTATGAATATGTATGTATGGATGGATGGATGGATAGATGGATGCATGTCTGTATGCATGTATGCATGTATGTAGTGTGTATGTATGGATGTGTGTATGTATGTTGTGTGTATGTATGTATGTATGTATGTATGTATGCATATGTATGTATGGATGTATATGATGGATGGATGGATGTATGTCTGAATGTATATGATGGATGGATGGATGGATGGATGTATGCATATGTATGTATGGATGAATGGATGTATATGGATGGATGGAGTGATGCATGCATGTCTGTATGTGAACACGGGGAGAACATGTAAACTCTATGTGGACTGTCATGCTGCGAGACCACAGGGCTGAGCACTAAGCCGCCTGCTCCATATGCATCAAACCATATCTATAGTGGATATCTGGTTTCCAAACACATATCAAAGCTCTCTCTCAGAGGAAATCCACCTTAAAGGGGTCTCACAGTTCATCAATATTTGGCCATTGTATATCATTCACCAGTGTCAGAGAAGTATGTTAATACTTTTGTTTAAAGAAGAAAATTGTACTGCTGACTTTTGAATCCCCCCCCCTCTCTCTCTCTCTCATGTCCCGCTCTTTGTAATGGGGAGAGAGAGAGAGGCTGTGAAAGACAGAAAAGGGGACTGAGGAATGGGAAGGAGAGTTTGCTTCTTTACTAACATGTGGTCGGCTATCCTTTTATGTTTGGTCTTTTGGATGAATACCGCATATTCAGACTATTCGTGTTACTTTGACTTCAGCAAGCAAGACTGAACTGCCCTTAATTTAAATCAACTGAGGAACAAAGACAAAGAATCACAATCGCAGAGGAAGAGCGAGGGAACATGATATTTAGCAGAATGGCGCCCTCTGCTGTTGGATTGGCGCTACTAGCAGACCAGGTCCACTGACAGGCTTTTTAACGGCTATGCTGGCAGTGACAGCAGCATAGGTAGTTGGATTGACGATATTAGGCGGTGGCCCCCAGTTACTGATGAAGTTACCTTATATGGATGGCGAGCTTAACATTATCTAAAATGTACACTTGACCATCTGCCACATTTCAAGTGATGAAGTGCTGTGTAATATACTACTGTACTAGCTAGCTGGCATAATCAATCAAGACTTCTATTTAATCAGTGCAGGCCAGTTACAGCAGTAAAATTTTAAAAATACGAATTCGTGTTGTTTTATAGCTAGTCAGGATTATTTCATTAATAGTCTGGCATTTGATGAGCAACAAAATGCCAAGTACAGGTCCCTCATTGAAAGAGGCTTACAGCTCTTCTCCCCTCCTTCCCCTGGGCAGGCCAGATCACAACCTGGTTTACCTGAACCCCCGCTATGTGCCTCTTGTGAAACGGCAGCCTGTGACCACAAAAACTGTGAGGTGGAGGTCGGAGGAGGTCTACGTGAAACTCCAGGGCTGTTTTGAGGTAACAGACTGGCAGGCTCTCTGTGAGCCACACAGGGATGACCTGGATGGGGTCACAGGGTGCGTCACAGACTATATAAACTACTGTGGGTACTGCATTGTCCCTGAACAGACTATCCATTGTTATTCAAATAACAAGCCATGGGTAACGAAGGACATCAAAGCCATCCTGAATGAAAAGAACAGGGCCTTTTTAGAGCCGGCAGTAAAGAGTTGGGAAAAATCCAGCGGGACCTTAAAGTGAGAATCAGGGAGGCTAAAGATAATTACAGGAGGAAGTTGGAGCAGAAACACCAACAGAACAACATGAGAGAGGCCTGGAGTGGTAGGAAGACCATCACTGGTTTCAAGCCGACTGGCAGCAGAGCAGCGGAGGGCCGCTTGGACAGGGCCAATGAACTTAATGTGTTTTTAAACAGATTTGAAACAATGACCCCTCCCCGCCCCCCCCGGTCTCATCTGTTGCCTGCCTTCATCAATCGTCAACTTCACTGCCCCCCTCCCTCCTCCTCCTTACATCCCCCCCAGCCTCCAGTGGGGGCCCTACTTCCCCCCCCTTGCTGGGTTCCCGGACTTATGGCCTTCTCCAACCTGGCGACCTCCCCTCCCCCCCCTAGCTGTAACACCTACAGCGTGCTTCACGGTTGACCATGTCAGAAGAAAGTTGTTGAGACTTCATACAAACAAGGTGGCAGGCCCGGATGGTGTTAGCCCCAGGGTGCTCAAAGCCTGTGCCCTCAGTTACGTGGAGTGCTTCACCATGTCTTCAACATGAGCCTTAGACTTCAAAGGGTCCCCGTGCTGTGGAACACGTCCTGCCTCGTTCCTGTGTCTAAAACACAATGTCTCAGGGACTCCAAGGACTCCAGGGACTACAGACAGGTAGCATTGACTTCACACATTATGAAGACCATGGAAAGACTCATCCTGGAGCAGCTTCGGCCCACAGTCAAGCCACACTTAGACCCCTCCAGTTCTCCCACCAGCCCCAACTGAGAGTTGAGGATGCCATCATTTTCCTCCTTAACCGTGCCTACGCCCGCCTGGATAAGGCAGCGAGCACTGTTGAGAGTCATGCCTTCAATGCCATCTGGCCAGCTCTACTGGGTGAGAAGCTGACATCAACGCAGGTAGAGGCCCCCCTTGTGTCCTAGATCGTTGACTACCTTACCGGTAGACCACAGTATGTGCGCTTGCAACACTGTGGGTCAGACAGAGTGGTCAGCAACACTGGGGCTCCGCAGGGGACAGTCATGTCTCCCTTCCTTTTCACCCTCTACACCACGGACTTCAACTACCACACAGAGTCCTGCCATCTTCAGAAGTTCTCTGATGACTCTGCTGTAGTTGGATGCATCAGTAAGGGTGAGGAGGCTGAGTACAGGGCTGTGGTGGGAAACTTTGTCACATGGTGTGAGCAGAACCATCTGCAGCTCAGTGTGACTAAGACAAAGGAGCTGGTTGTTGATCTGAGGAGGGACATGACACCAATGACCCGTTTCCATCCAGGGGGTCAGTGTGGACCAGTGTTGTAGTACTCGAGTCCAGGACTCGGACTCGAGTCCGACTCGAGTCCTGATTGTCATGACTCGTGACTCGACTTGGACTTGAGCACTGATGACTCGGACTTGGACTCGGACTCGCGAATTTACTGCATTCGGACTCGGAAGTTGGAGACCCGGACTCTGACTTTTTAATTGATAAAGACTGTTTTTGTTAGATTTTTTTTAAATAATAGGCTCTGTTAAAATATATTGATAGCTATATTAATACTGTAACATTATTCAATTTCGTGTAAGGGCAGGCACGTGTGTTCCACCTACATGCGGATTCACGTGGCGTGCATACCGTCATGTTCAGTAGCGCGAAGATGCCTAAAGAGACGCCCCGAATTGTGCGCTTTGCTTACACAGATTTTACAACAAATTCCAGCAAGATCACTGCTAGATGTTCGATATGTTAACGAACTATTGAGGAGAAGACCGGGACAACCTCAAACTTCAACAGACATCTGTCAAGGATGCACCCAGAAAAGTAAGTGATATGCAGTCAGTTGATGATATGGTTGGTGATCAGTTACCGTTAGCTAGCTAGCTATCTAGCTACGGTAACAATAGCCTCTGAAGTAACTCAACCACTGGTCCAAGATGTTGGGTTGGGTGGTGTGGCGGGTATATCATATCACTAGAACCGTTGGGTTGGGTGGTGTGGCGGGTATACCATGTCACTAGAACCGTTGGGTTGGGTGGTGTGGCGGGTATATCACGTCACTAGAACCAAGTGAGATTGTATAGGTAAGTTAAGTAACGTTACTGTTAGCATGCTAATGCAGCATTGCACAGAAAAGTCACAGTACGGTTCGCTTTCGGTACGAGTGTGCCATCGATCTCACTAATGATGAGTTGGTAAGTAACACGCAGCATCTTCGTGTTATAGGGAGATTAAAACTGATTTTTCTTATTTATCATTTAGCTAATTACCAAGTAGCATACACTTAACGGAAAAAACACACCACTCTGAACTACCGTGTTAGCATTAATCTTAACTAGCAATAACAAATCCGCACATTGCAGATCTCCGCCATGAATATTCTCCAAGTGCGGAGAAGGAAGAAGTCTAGCCTATATGCATCCACAAATAATGTTGATAAAATGTGCACAACTTTACAATACAAATAAAAATAATTGTAGGCTATTACTCGCTAAATGGACTAATTGAAGAAAGCTAATGTGGATGCCGCCACTGGTTTTCTTGAGAGCTGGAGACGGTACAAGATTTGACGGATGTGGCATTCCCCCCCCGCCCCCCCGATGTACCGAAAACTACCGAACCGTATCGTGATTGGTGACACCGCATAGGCTACTGTAAATATGGGGATATTTTTCTTTGCATATATGCAGCATTGGGTGTGCCAAATTCTAAAAATAGACACGCGCGACGTAGCTTTTGAACAGTACTATGAACTGGCTCTGTCTTCTAACAAAATCACACCCTCCCTGACCCATACAGAATAAACGTACAGACTCACGGAGGATAGAGAGTTAAAGCTCAGCTAGGTAGCATGTAACATACTTAAATCAATAATTAAATGACAGGGTTTTGCTAATTAATCCCTGTCCTGTTAGTCTCATAAATTATGTATCTTTTCTCATACTTTTCATTTATCCAGCTAGTTTACATTAGTTAATCTACTAATATGGTAATGTTAGTTATATAGATAACTAAATATGTAACTTAACTGGTTATGGTTCAAACCACTATGTGTATAATGTGTAACATTTGTATTTTTATTGCATATTGTTATAGCTATAACGTTACACATTTTTTGCTGTGAGAAAGATTACTTGAAACAGTTTGGCATCAGCAAGCTAAAGTGTGTATCCTATCTTCCCCTAGGTTCCAAGAATACCGTGCCTCCACTGCTTCAGATGTGATGCCAGCTGCTCCAGGTCAGAAGACTATCACATCATTTTTAAATGATGGACAGCAAAGGATGTACGACCTCAAACATCCACGTCAGAAGGCAATAAGTGATGCCCTTGTAAAAGATCTAATCATTAAGTGCTGCTTGCCACTCTCCATCGTTGACAACGAGGACTTCAAGCACTTCCTGCATGTCCTGGACCCTCAGTACCGGCCCATAGCAAGATCCACAATTTCCTCTGTGACCATTCCAGGAATGGTGGAAGTCAAGAAAGAACAGATAAAGAACCAGCTGGCAGAAGCATCGAGTGTTGCTGTTACCACAGACATTTGGAGTGATCGAAAGATGCAGTCATTCCTTGGAGTGACAGCACACACAGTGGCAATGGATAAAAAAAACAGGAACTCAGCCTTCAGTCATATCTTCTTTCCTGCAAAAGAGTGCATGGGAAACACTCAGGAGAGAAGATTGCAATGATGTTTGAATGCTGTGCTGAAGAATACCTGATTAAGGAATAGATCAACTTTGTCATAACTGACAATGCATCCAACATGAGAAAAGCTTTCCAGGCCAGCTTTCCCCTAGAGGATCCTTGTAATGCTGAAGCTCATGATCCCAGCACATTTGAGGAGGATGATGAAATATGGCAAGACCTGATGCCAGAAGATCAACAGACAGTCAATGACACTTTGGCTGAGAACTGTAAGATGCAGAGACTATCATGCTTCACACATTCACTGCAGTTGGTCATAAAAGATGGTCTGAAAGACACCAGTGGGCTGTCAAGCACCCTAGCAAAGCTATCCCGTGCAGCCAACCTCCTCCACAGTGGCACCTCGTTTAAAGACTGCTTTGAAGCATGTTCTGGTGATGCAACAATTCCAACAGCAAATGCCACACGATGGAATTCCACTCTGAAGCAGGTGAAGGCTTATGTGCATTTAGACATGCAAAAGCTGTCCAGTGTGTTGGAATCAGTGGGGCACAAAAGCCTTATCTTATCCCCGCGAGAGTATGCTCAGCTTAAAGAACTGATCGAAGTTCTTGATCCGTTCTTAGAGGCAACCAACCTAACTCAGGGTGAGACTACTGTCACCGTCAGTGTGATTGTGCCCTGTGTCCTCACTCTGCGCTGTTACCTGCAGGAAATAAGAGGAAAAGCCAGATACTGTGGGCCTCTGGTGAGATCTGGAGAGCTCCTTGAAAACAAGGTTTGCAGAGGTTTTCAGTGCAGTCAAGATACCAGGATGTGAGCCGGCTGAAGGAAGAGGCCCCACCAAATTTCCTTTCACCAATGCCTACTTCATAGCATCTGTGTTGGACCCAGCATTTGGCTTCCAGCGGCTAGAACATGATGTGCAGCTGGACAGTGACGTCAAAGATGTGCTGAAGACTGAGATCAAAGGTGAGAAATGTTTTGATTAACGTTAGTTAAGTGATTAACTATTTGATTGTTGTGATGTTTATATCATTGAAGGTGTTACAATAAAGCACATAGGCGTGTCATTTGTCATGTAGGCCTAGTCAATAACATATTTGTAATGAGTCCCCCATGCCCCCTCTCATTTCAGAGTATATAAAGGCAGAGGGTGACAAGCAAGCGGTATCAACAGCAGATGCAGCGGAAGCAACAGGACCAGGGGAAGGTGAACTTTCAGAGTCTCCTCCTGAGAAGCAGTTGAGAATGTTCTCCCACTATAGGAGGACTCCCTCCTCCACCGAGAAGAAGCCGTCTGGCCAGGCTCAGTTGACTGCATACCTCAACTTGATCGCTGAGCAGGACTCTGACTCAGTCCCGTGCCTCAGGTTTTGGCAGCAAAACAAATCCAAATTCCCTACCCTCTATCAGATTGCCACACAGGTATTCTCTATCCCTACCTCCAGTGCGCCCATTGAAAGGGTATTTAGTCATGGAGGCATTTTGATGAGGCCTCACCGTGCAAGGTTGAGTAGTTCCATGCTGTCAGATCTTATGTTTTTGAAATGCAACGTGTATGCTTAAAACTAGTGCCACCAGCCTTTTGTTCCTAACTATTCCTGAGAGACAATGTCTTTTGACTAGTTTTTATGAATGTATTGTATGCTGTGGAACTTACTTCTGTATACTGTTTCCACCATTTGCTAATAGCATGCTATTCACAGCTATCAAATGTGTTTTGAAGCACATCCAGTGTTCAGAATGTCAAAGAAATTCAGACTGTTCTAAAAATGTGTGTGTGCGCGCATGCTTGCGCGTGCATGTGTGCGAGTGTGTGGGTGTGCATTTGTTTGGCTATCGTGTCACAAAGTAATTAAACTCCCTTTGAAATGGTGACAGCTGTGTCATTTTTGTTTAATGTAGACCTTTTTTATTTGTATGTCAGATCTTTGACTGTGCCCGAGTGGATCACTGGAGCCATCTTGGAACTCGACTCAGACTCAACCTTGATGACTCGGACTCGGACTAGGGTAATAGGGACTTGACTCGGACTCAGGTAATGGGGACTCGACTCGGACTCGACTCGACTTTTCTTTGGTGACTCGGACTTGGACTTGGACTCGAACACTGGGGACTCGAGACTCGACTCGGACTCGAGGTTTAGTGACTCGACTACAACACTGGTGTGGACACTGTGAAATACTACGAGTACCTGGGGGTGTATAAAGACAATAAACTGGACTGGGCTAAGAACACTGATGCCCTCTACAAGAAGTGACAGAGCCGTCTCTACTTTTTAAGGAGGCTGAGGTCCTTCAAAATCTGCCAGACAATGCTAAGGATGTAGTATGAGTCTGTGGTGGCCAGTGCTCTCCTGTTTGCTGTTGTGTGTTGGGGCAGCAAATTGAAGGCAGCAGATGCAAACAGGCTCAATAAACTTATCTGCAAGGCCGGTGATGCTGGGGTGGGGGGTGGGGGTGGAACTGGATTCTCTGGCTGCGGTTTCTGAGAGGACGACGCTGCTGAAGTTATGTACCATCATGGACAATGTCTCCCACCCACTCCATGACATGCTGGTCAGGCACAGGAGTACTTTTAGTAATAGACTCATTCTGCCAAAATGCACTACAGAGCGCCACAGGAGGTCATTCCTGCCTGTGGCCATCAAACTTTACAACTCCTCCCTCAGAGTGTCACACACTCAGAGTTAACAAACTGCCCTTCCACTTGTGTTACCCTGTCGGGTTTTGTTTGTGCTGTTTGTTTTGTGCTGTGGTAGTGCAGTACAGATAGGGTGTTATGTGCACCATGCTTGTTGATATATTTTGTTTTTATTTCTATTTCTTATTTTGTCTTTTATTTCTATTTGTTTCTGGCTTTCTTGTTTCTATTTTTTTCTATTTTCTTGTTACCTTGTATCTTGTTAGTTTTTAGTTTATTTCTTACTAGAGCGCGAGTGTCTGTAATAGAACCCAATTTCCCCTCGGGGATGGATAAAGTATTCTGATTCTGATTCATAGGGCGTCAAAATTACCTGAGCCGCGGATGGGTTGGCCAAATATTGCACACACTACCAGATGATGAACACATCATTCTAAAAGGACCAATACTCACAGTCTATTAACAACTCTCATAATGTTGAATTAACTGCAGAGGAAGGACGACAGAGTTGTAGGTGTTAACTGTGACTGTATGGCCGACAGGGTGCTGCAGTCATGCAGCAGCACTACTTCACAAGGTGAAAGATGCCATGACCCAAGGCTTTCCAGGCATGGCCTGCACTGACAAAGTGTTTGCCTGGAAAAAATCTACCCGAAAAAATGTGTGCCAGACACAGTTAAACATTCAAAGGCTGGACCATGGACTTAGGAAAAGTATGTAAGTTACCACTACAGTATTTGAGACAGATGCAGATGTCATTCAGTACTTTTCATCCCCTGAGAAGGCTGGCTTAGCCATGATTTAATATATTTTTACTTCTAACATTAAAAAAAAAGATTAAAAACAAAGCAATAATAATATTAAATTGAAATGAACAATACCTGGAACCATTTTACATCATGTGTTTATCATCATGTTTCATCGCTGCACAGCCACAGAAGAATGCAAATATTAATGAACTTCCCAAAGATCATGCACAATGTGCAGAGCACAAATTGAAACTCTACAATGTAGTTTTTGAAAGATATGTCAAATTTGGGAAAGATGAGAGAGAGAAAATAGAAACAATCACAAAGGGCCAGAATTGTCAATTTTGGCTGTACCAGAGAACTATTAGAATAACCAGCAGCGAGGCATCTGATGTGCCAAGAAAAAAAAACTGCATGGAAAGAAAACTGAACTGCAAATACAGGCACTAGGTATGGTCAAACATCTGAGCCTTTGGCTAGAAAATGTTTTGAGGAGGCCACAGTGCAAACAATGGCGACTTCAGGTTCAGCACATGATATGCTGACTACTAAAGGCTCAGGACATCTTTTTTTGGGGGGGGGCTCACCCACATGATATTATCCCATGAGGAAAGACAGGAAAACAGAGTGAGAAAAAAATGCACTTATATTTTTCAAACAAGATAATAGTTCTTTGATACACCATGTGGTGCAAGTCAGTAATGAACCCGGGGTCATCAGGCGTTTCGGGTCTTAACATCAGACACCCTTGCCCGAGTGACCCAACCAGGGGGGGATCAAGCTCCGATTTGTGTCCAGGTAGCGCATTACGCCATGTCACCCCTCATCACCCATTCGAACCGGCGATTCACGTGTTGGTAGGTAACGGAATAGACTGCCACGCCAAGTAGCGACCGGGACGGCTGTGAAGAGTGGGGTAATTGGCCACACACAATTAGGGAGAAAAAGGGGGAAGGGAACCGGAAGGGAACCCCCCCCCCAAAAAGAAAGTAGTTCATCATGGCAGGATTCTTGCCCAGTATGATTACACTGAAGGCTGTTATTTTGTTGTTAATACACTATTTTGTTTTTCTCATTCAACGTATTGAGTTATTTTTTTTATTTTATGTTTGTGAACGGAACACAAACTGTCTTGAATATGTTCCTGTCAGTAAACTCAGACAACAAGAGTTAGGAATGGTACTCAGCCCTGGTCTGACAACATCCACTGACTAAAAGCAGAACGGGACCGTTGGTCAAAAGACAAATGAATAAAACATCTCGTGTGATTTCATTTAACAGTGTTTTCATTTGTTTGTTTATCTAAGTGACATCATCACTCCAGTGTGAGAGAACAAAGCTCCGCCCCTCTCAAATCACCAAAAAGTTAAACCAGGAAACAGATGTCGTCATTCTTCCTCTCCTCACTGGTGAAGCACACACACACTGAGAGACGGACGACAAGATTCACCTACAGACCAAACCCCCCACTTCCACTGAGGGAGACAGCCTGTCTGTCCACAGCTACAGGAGGGAATACTGGACCAGGCTGGGACTGACACATGCTGCTGACTGGACTCACTGGACGGGAATGAACCAAGGAGTGAGGTCTGTACACTGGAATGTTCGAAACTTTGCCGAATAAAACAAGTATTAGGAGCATTTCGGGGTGCAGACCTCACTGCTTTGTTCCAAATTTTGCGATTTTTGTGTTGCACCCTGATATTTTTCTCTGGATATGAGCACAGCTGGTCCTCTTCTGAAGCTTTACAATAACCACCACTCAGAGTGAAACTAACCTTCAGATCGTTGTAGAGGAGGGAGGGGTACTACAGCTGGCTGGGTTCGTGTTTGACCGGTCTAACAAGATTAACTTCAGATTCACTCTGAGAGAAAATGGCTTCCCGCCCATCACTTCCAGAAGAGGATCTCTCCTGTCCTGTGTGTCATGACATCTTTAAAGATCCTGTCGTGCTGTCATGTAGCCACAGCTTCTGTAAAGACTGTCTACAGAAATGGTGGCGAGAGAAACTAATACAGGAGTGTCCACTTTGTAAGAGAAGATCTTCGAAGAGTGAACCACCTTGTAGTTTGGCGTTAAAGAACCTGTGTGAGGCCTTCATAAAGGACAGCAGTCACAGAGCTGCAGCAGAGTCTGAGACTCTCTGCAGTCTGCATGCTGAGAAACTCAAACTCTTCTGTGTGGACGATCAGCAGCCAATGTGTGTTGTCTGTCTACACTCAAAAATACACACCAGCCACACAACCAGACCCATCGGTGAAGCTGCAGTGGATCACAGGGAGCAACTCCAGACATCACTGAAGCCCTTACAGGGGAAATTAAAGGATTTAGACGAAGCTAAAAGAAACTTTGACCAAACAACAAAACACATTAAGGTCCAGGCCCAGAACACAGAAAGGCAGATTAAAGAGGAGTTTAAGAAACTTCACCAGTTTCTACAAGATGAAGAGGAAGCAAGGATTACTGCAGTGAGGGAGGAAGAGGAGCAGAAGTGTCAGATGATGAAGGAGAAGATTGAGGGGCTGAACAGAGAGATAGCAGGCCTCTCAGACACAGTTGAAGCCATAGAGAAGGAACTGGGATCTGAAGACATCTCATTCCTGCAGAACTACAAGGCTACAGTGAAAAGAGTACAGAGCACACTGCCAGATGTTCCACAGCTGGTCTCAGGAGCACTGATAGACGTGGCCAAACACCTGGGCAACCTGAGCTTCACAGTCTGGAGCAAGATGAAGGAGATGGTCTCGTACACTCCTGTGATTCTGGACCCAAACAGTGCTGATCCACTTCTAATCCTGTCTGAGGATCTGACCAGTGTGAGACGTGGAGAGAGACAGCAGCTTCCAGAAAACCCAGAGAGGTTTACCTGGAACTGTGTCCTGGGCTCTGAGGGTTTTAATTCAGGAACTCACAGCTGGGATGTTGAGGTTGGAGAAAGTTCAAGCTGGGCTCTGGGTGTGAAGGAAGAGTATGTCCAGAGGAAGACAGACAAAAGAGGTAGAGCATGGAGAATATTGTTCTTTTTAGGTGAATACTCAGCATTACTTCCATCAGAATCAGCCACTATTCTCTCAGTGACAGTGAAGCCTCAGAGGATCAGAGTGGAGCTGGACTGGAACAGAGGAACTCTGTCATTCTCTGATCCTGATACCAACACACGCATACACACCTTCACACACACTTTTACTGAAAGGCTGTTTCCAGTTATAGATCCTTGGGATACAGACTGTATGAAGGTGTTACCAGTGAAGGTCTTCATAAAACTGGATCAATAGAAATAGAGATAATGATGGTGAAAACGGACTTGAAGTGATGTAACAATTTGTGTGTGAATATATATATATATATATATATATATATATATATATATATATATACTATATATGTGTGTGTGTGTGTTAAGTATATAAGTATACACTCACTGGCCACTTTATTAGGTACACCTTGCTAGTACCGGGTTGGACCCCCTTTTGCCTTCAGAACTGCCTTAATCCTTCGTGGCATAGATTCAACAAGGTACTGGAAACATTCCTCAGAGAGTTTGGTCCATATTGACATGATAGCATCACGCAGTTGCTGCAGATTTGTCGGCTGCACATCCATGATGCGAATCTCCCGGTCCACCACATCCCAAAGGTGCTCTATTGGATTGAGATCTGGTGACTGTGGAGGCCATTTGAGTACAGTGAACTCATTGTCATGTTCAAGAAACCAGTCTGAGATGATTCGAGCTTTATGACATGGCGCGTTATCCTGCTGGAAGTAGCCATCAGAAGATGGGAACGCTGTGGTCATAAAGGGATGGACATGGTCAGCAACAATACTCAGGTAGGCTGTGGCGTTGACACGAATCTCAGTTGGTACTAAGGGGCCCAAAGTGTGCCAAGAAAATATCCCCCACACCATTACACCACACCCACCAGCCTGAACCGTTGATACAAGTCAGGATGGATCCATGCTTTCATGTTGTTGACGCCAAATTCTGACCCTACCATCCGAATGTCGCAGCAGAAATCGAGACTCATCAGACCAAGCAACGTTTTTCCAATCTTCTATTGTCCAATTTTGGTGAGCCTGTGCGAATTGTAGCCTCAGTTTCCTGTTCTTAGCTGACAGGAGTGGCACCCGGTGTGGTCTTCTGCTGCTGTAGCCCATCTGCCTCAAGGTTCGACGTGTTGTGCGTTCAGAGAGGCTCTTCTGCATACCTCGGTTGTAATGAGTGGTTACTTGAGTTACTGTTGCCTTTCTATCAGCTCGAACCAGTCTGGCCATTCTCCTCTGACCTCTGGCATCAACAAGGCATTTTCGCCCACAGAACTGCCGCTCACTGGATACGTTCTCTTTTTCGGACCATTCTCTGTAAACCCTAGAGATGGTTGTGCGTGAAAATCCCAGCAGATCAGCAGTTTCTGAAATACTCAGACCAGCCCGTCTGGAACCAACAACCATGCCACGTTCAAAGTCACTTAAATGACCTTTCTTCCCCATTCTGATGCTCGGTTTGAACTGCAGCAGATCGTCTTGACCATGTCTACATGCCTAAATGCATTGAGTTGCTGCCATGTGATTGGCTGATTAGAAATTTGCGTTAACGAGCAGTTGCACAGGTGTGCCTAATAAAGTGGCCGGTGAGTGTATATTTATAGTATATAAGTATACATTATTATTACTGTATAGAGGAAAATAATCACATGCATACTGCTGTTATTATATCAGTGTATATTGATCCATGTTTCTACAAAATGTTAGTAATTCCTAAAACAATGACCTCGTGTGTTTCCAACCAGTCATTTGGCTGAACTGTGTGTACATGTAGTGTCTTTACACCTCCAACACCAGTCTTCCTCTCTAAATTGATCCGGATCCCAGACTAGTATTCTGACTCAGTCACAGACTAACACCAACATAACTCACCCCGTCCTGTTCACAGATGTGAGGTAGGACTCACCTCCTGCTGCAGGATTTTACTGTAGTCACTCTTGTGGTGGATGTACACACCATTGAAATCCAGTTTCAGACTTTTGTGGTTCACGTCTTTACCTCTCATCGTCTCCAATTTAACTCATAACTTCGGTAATAGTATTGTTTGCTTGGTGATTTTCAACAGTTGTTATAATAAAACAAGATGAAAAAAGAAGATGGTGTTATAATTTGGAGGTTTTTTTTGATCATTTCTAAAAAAAAAAAAAAAGTACTTAATTAGTCTTGATAATTATCTTGATGGTTTGTTGCCATCACTGTCCACTAGATTAGAGCCTATGCAAGCTATGTGATCTGGAAATCTTCAGCTTGGACTGACAGGACAGGTACACTTCATAGTAAGATTTCAGTAACACTGCACACTATAAATACATACTGTGGAGTAGGGTCCGGGGAGCGAGACTAGACAGAAGAGAAACCACAGTACTGGGTTCTGTTAGGACCAGAGAGGGGAGCCACTGTTCTGGACTACCAATTTACAATTTCATTTAGCAGACGCTTTTATCCAAAGCCCCGTACATCCAACAGTAATACAACACAAGCAAGGACCTAGTCAGGAGGCGGCAAGGTAACTAAGTGCCACAAAACTAGGTTCAAGTCCGATAGGACAGAGGTGTCAACAGGCAGTGCACAAAGACAATGCAAAGGGTGCAGATGTAACGACCCTCACTTGTGCAGGTGTTCGTGATAGAGATTCAGACCAGGGGTTCCTAACAGTGGCTTTTATTGCCTGCATTCACAAATAAAACAACAATCCATGAGATTTCTGCTGCAACGCGACTGCATACAAGTCTCCAGCGGAGATGGTCTAGCTCTCTCGTGCATGAGCTAGCAAACAATGTTTCTCCTGGCTAACCTCATGCGTTGCATAGCATACTAACCTTACATGGAAATCAAAATGCACAACTCATTAATCTTCGTGTAAACAAAAGTACAAAACAAACCAAACAAAAGGACAGACAGCACTGGCATAGCGCACTGAGTGATCGTATAGTTTTAACATAGAAATTCTTGACTCTTGCAATATTCATAACCAAGTTCTTGCACATTTACATTATACATAAACCACGTACCTGCATTCACAAATGAAACAACAATCCATGAGATTTCTGCTGCAAGGCGACTGCATACAAGTCTAAAATAGCATAAAACCACAATAAGAACAATGCTCTCCATGACGCACAGCGCAGCGGGGTTGCCGCCAAAATTATACTTTAACTCGGTTAAAACACTTACAAATCACTTTCTATCGTTACTTTTCGAGAGCATCAGTTAGTACAACTTATATTCATTTATATCCAACCCATAGTTTGCAAAGAAAACATGTTCATTTATTAAAATATCAAATTATGCACGGAGTGCTCCCAAAGCCTGCTTACCTCCAGCGGAGATGGTCTAGCTCTAAGGTACGGGTAGCGCAAATGCCCAAAATGTGTCAAAGCGAGAGTAAATAGACCAACAGTCGCGCAGCCTCATATTTAACCTTAGTGAATGTGGTACAACATCTGGGGTTTACACAAACCATCAAAAAGCGTTGGATTACAATAACATGTTAAAATACACATTTTGGGAGAATTCACTTTATCTGAGTGAGGTCATTTTCAACTCTGTTACACCAGACACTGAGGCGTTTCACCAGGGGGACGTAGGGGGACCACCAGGGGGACGTGGGAGGACCACGCTATTCCCTCCAGGTTCCCTCTCCCCGCCAACAGGCGCCCCGACCGACCAGAGGAGGCGTTAGTGCAGCGACCAGGACACATACCCACATTCGGCTTTCCACCCGCAGACACGGCCAATTGTGTCTGGAGGGACGCCCGACCAAGCCGGAGGTAACGGAATAGACCACCACGCCACCCGGGAGCACCCGGGCGGTGGAGCAGCGACCGGGACGGCTCTGAAGAGTGGGGTAATTGGCCGGACACAATTGGGGAGAAAAAGGGGGAACCCCCCCCCAAAAAGAAAGTGGTTCATTGACAGCTGGTTTTTTTTACATATATATAAATTTATTTCTGATTTTTCTCCCAATTTAGTGGCCAATCGACCCCTATTTTAGTTCAAACACCCACCCTCGTACTGCATGCGTTCACCAACTGCATCTCTCCGGCCTGCAGTCTCGAAGGAGACGCCTCGCCACTTCTGTGACAAGGAGAATCCAGGCCGAACCACTGCTTTTTCCGACACACACAGAGACGCATTCATGTGACGAACACAAGCCGACTCTGCCCCCCTCCCGAAGACAGCGTTGCCAATGATTGCTGCTTCATCGAGTCCGGCCATAGTCGGATCTGACGAGACCGGGACGCGAACCCCCAGTCCCCAGTGGGCAACTGCATCAACACAAAGCCGATGCTTAGACCGCTACACCACCGCGGACCCGACGGCTGTTATTTTGCTGTTATGACACTTTTGTTTTTCTCATTCAACTTGTTATTTTTCATTTTATGTTTGGGACACAAACTGTCTTGAATTAGTGTTTGACAGTAAAAGGTTCCTGTCAGTAAACACTCAGACAGTCTGGAGCAAGATGAAGGAGATGGTCTCCTACACTCCTGTGATTCTGGACCCAAACACTGCTGCTCCACTTCTAATCCTGTCTGAGGATCTGACCAGTGTGAGACGTGGAAAGAGACAGCAGCTTCCAGAAAACCCAGAGAGGTTTACCTGGAACTGTGTCCTGGGCTCTGAGGGTTTTAATTCAGGAACTCACAGCTGGGATGTTGAGGTTGGAGAAAGTTCAGGCTGGACTCTGGGTGTGATGGAAGAGTATGTCCAGAGGAAGACAGACGAAAGAGGTGAATCATGGAGAATATTGTTCTATTTAGGTAAATACTCAGCAGCATCTCCATCAGGACCAGCCACTATTCTCTCAGTGAGAGTGAAGCCTCAGAGGATCAGAGTGGAGCTGGACTGGAACAGAGGAACTCTGTCATTCTCTGATCCAGATACCAACACAAACATACACACCTTCACACACACTTTTACTGAAAGGCTGTTTCCAGTTATAGATCCTTGGGATGCAGACTGTATGAAGGTGTTACCAGTGAAGGTCTTCGTAAAACTGGAACAATAGAAATAGAGATTATGATGGTGAAAACTGACTTGAAGGGATGTAACAATTTGTGTGTGAATATATATATATATATATATATATATATATATATGTGTGTGTGTGTGTGTTAAGTATATAAGTATATATTTATAGTATATAAGTATACATTATTATTACTGTATAGGGTAAAATAATCACATGTATACTGCTGTTATTATATCAGTGTATATTGATCCGTGTTTCTGCAAAATGTTAGTAATTCCTAAAACAAAGACCTCGTGTGTTTCCAACCAGTCATTTGGCTGAACTGTGTGTGCATGTAGTGTCTTTACACCTCACACACCAGTCTTCCCCTCTAAAATGATCCGGATCCCAGACTAGTATTCTGACTCAGTCACAGACTGACACCAACATAACTCACCCCGTCCTGTTCACAGATGTGAGGTAGGACTCACCTCCTGCTGCAGGATTTTACTGTAGTCACTCTTGTGGTGGATGTAAACACCATTGATTCAAACAAATCCGGTTTCAGACCGATGTGGTTCACGTCTTTACCTCTCCTCGTCTCCAATTTAACTCATAACTTCTGTAATAGTATTGTTTGCTTGGTGATTTTCAACAGTTGTTATAATAAAACAAGATGAAAAAAGAAGATGGTGTTATAATCTGGAGTTTTTTTTTATCATTTCTAAAAAAAATATGTACTTAATTAGTCTTGATAATTATCTTGATGGTTTGTTGCCATCACTGTCCACTAGATTAGAGCCTATGCAAGCTATATGATCTGGAAATCTTCAGCTTGGACTGACAGGACAGGTACACTTTATAGTAAGATTTCAGTAACACTGCACACTATGAATACATACTGTGGAGTAGGGTCCGGGGAGCAAGACTAGACAGAAGAGAAACCACAGTACTGGGTTCTGTTAGGACCAGAGAGGGGAGCCACTGTTCTGGACTACCAATTTACAATTTAATTTAGCAGACGCTTTTATCTAAAGCCCCGTACATCCAACAGTAATACAACACAAGCAAGGATCTAGTCAGGAGGCCGCAAGGCAACTAAGTGCCACAAAACTAGGTTCAATTCCGATAGGACAGAGGTGTCAACAGGCAGTGCACAAAGACAATGCAAAGGGTGCAGACACGCGATTATTTTTTTTTACATCGATACCATCAGTTGTGGAGGTGTTGGATAAAGAGCTGGGTCTTTAGCTTCTTCTTAAAGATAGACAGGGACTCAGCGGATTGAATGGAGTTTGGTTACTCATTCCACCACCAGGGAACGACAGAAGAGTCTGGCTAGTGGCTAGGCTCCGCTTCCTGTGTTGGAAATGGCAGCGTTAACTCATGTTGGCAGTGGCCTCACCCAGTACCGTCCATGCAGTGTCTTTGTCGACGTCTGCGTCTCATTTCGAGTCCTCGCTTGATGGCTGGAAGAACTTGCTCTGGTACATCCTGTGGGCCCAGGGACCACGGCCCTGCCTGGAGCTGACTGGTGTTCATTCTCGTTCGCTCTCTTGGGCAGTGATTTTTTTGGTGCTTAGTTTGGATATATGTGTTTAGTTTGGATATATGTGTTCTTAGTTTGGATATATGTGTTCTTAGTTTGGATATATATGTGTTTAGTTTGGATATATGTGTTTAGTTTGGATGTATGTGTTCTTAGTTTTGGATATATGTGTTTAGTTTGGATATATGTGTTCTTAGTTTGGATATATGTGTTCTTAGTTTGGATATATGTGTTTAGTTTGGATATATGTGTTCTTAGTTTGCATATATGTGTTTAGTTTGGATATATGTGTTCTTAAGTTTGGATATATGTGTTCTTAGTTTGCATATATGTGTTTAGTTTGGATATATGTGTTCTTAGTTTGCATATATGTGTTCTTAGTTTGGATATATGTGTTTAGTTTGGATATATGTGTGTTTAGTTTGGATATATGTGTTTAGTTTGGATATATGTGTTCTTAGTTTGCATATACTATGTGTTCTTAGTTTGGATATATGTGTTCTTAGTTTGCATATATGTGTTCTCAGTTTGGATATATGTGTTCTTAGTTTGGATATATGTGTTCTTAGTTTGGACATATGTGTTTAGTTTGGATATATGTGTTCTTAGTTTGGATATATGTGTTCTTAGTTTGGATATATGTGTTCTTAGTTTGGATATATGTGTTTAGTTTGTATATACACTCACCGGCCACTTTATTAGGCACACCTGTCCAACTGATCGTTAACGCAAATTTCTAATCAGCCAATCACATGGCAGCAACTCAATGCATTTAGGCATGTAGATATGGTCAAGACGATCTGCTGCAGTTCAAACCGAGCATCAGAATGGGGAAGAAAGGTGATTTAAGTGACTTTGAACGTGGCATGGTTGTTGGTGCCAGACGGGCTGGTCTGAGTATTTCGGAAACTGCTGATCTACTGGGATTTTCACGCACAACCATCTCTAGGGTTTACAGAGAATGGTCCGAAAAAGAGAAAATATCCAGTGAGCGGCAGTTCTGTGGGCGAAAATGCCTTGTTGATGCTAGAGGTCAGAGGAGAATGGCCAGACTGGTTCGAGCTGATAGAAAGGCAACAGTAACTCAAATAACCACTCACTACAACCGAGGTATGCAGAAGAGCATCTCTGAACGCACAACACTTTGAACCTTGAGGCAGATGGGCTACAGCAGCAGAAGACCACACCGGGTGCCACTCCTGTCAGCTAAGAACAGGAAACTGAGGCTACAATTCGCACAGGCTCACCAAAACTGGACAATAGAAGATTGGAAAAACGTTGCCTGGTCTGATGAGTCTCGATTTCTCCTGCGACATTCGGATGGTAGGGTCAGAATTTGGCGTCAACAACATGAAAGCAAAGCAATCCAATAGAGCACCTTTGGGATGTGGTGGACCGGGAGATTCGCATCATGGATGTGCAGCCGACAAATCTGCAGCAACTGCGTGATGCTATTATGTCAATATGGACCAAACTCTCTGAGGAATGTTTCCAGTACCTTGTTGAATCTATGCCACGAAGGATTAAGGCAGTTCTGAAGGCAAAAGGGGGTCCAACCCGGTACTAGCAAGGTGTACCTAATAAAGTGGCCAGTGAGTGTATGTGTTCTTAGTCTGGATATATGTGTTCTCAGTTTGGATATATGTTTTCTAGTTTGGATATATGTGTTTTTAGTTTGGATATATGTGTTCTTAGTTTGGATATATGTGTTTAGTTTGGATATATGTGTTCTTAGTTTGGATAAATGTGTTCTTGGTTTGGATATATGTGTTTAGTTTGGATATATGTGTTCTTAGTTTGGATATATGTGTTCTTGGTTTGGATATACACTACCGTTCAAAAGTTTGGGATCACATTGAAATGTCCATATTTTTGAAGGAAAAGCACTGTACTTTTCAATGAAGATAACTTTAAACTAGTCTTAACTTTAAAGAAATACACTCTATACATTGCTAATGTGGTAAATGACTATTCTAGCTGCAAATGTCTGGTTTTTGGTGCAATATCTACATAGGTGTATAGAGGCCCATTTCAAGCAACTATCACTCCAGTGTTCTAATGGTACAATGTGTTTGCTCATTGGCTCAGAAGGCTAATTGATGATTAGAAAACCCTTGTGCAATCATGTTCACACATCTGAAAACAGTTTAGCTCGTTACAGAAGCTACAAAACTTACCTTCCTTTGAGCAGATTGAGTTTCTGGAGCATCACATTTGTGGGGTCAATTAAACGCTCAAAATGGCCAGAAAAAGAGAACTTTCATCTGAAACTCGACAGTCTATTCTTGTTCTTAGAAATGAAGGCTATTCCATGCGAGAAATTGCTAAGAAATTGAAGATTTCCTACACCGGTGTGTACTACTCCCTTCAGAGGACAGCACAAACGGGCTCTAACCAGAGTAGAAAAAGAAGTGGGAGGCCGCGTTGCACAACTGAGCAAGAAGATAAGTACATTAGAGTCTCTAGTTTGAGAAACAGACGCCTCACAGGTCCCCAACTGGCATCTTCATTAAATAGTACCCGCAAAACACCAGTGTCAACATCTACAGTGAAGAGGCGGCTGCGGGATTCTGGGCTTCAGGGCAGAGTGGCAAAGAAAAAGCCATATCTGAGACTGACCAATAAAAGAAAAAGATTAAGATGGGCAAAGGAACACAGACATTGGACAGAGGAAGACTGGAAAAAGGTGTTGTGGACGGATGAATCCAAGTTTGAGGTGTTTGGATCACAAAGAAGAACGTTTGTGAGACGCAGAACAAATGAAAAGATGCTGGAAGAATGCCTGACGCCATCTGTTAAGCATGGTGGAGGTAATGTGATGGTCTGGGGTTGCTTTGGTGCTGGTAAGGTGGGAGATTTGTACAGGGTAAAAGGGATTCTGAATAAGGAAGGCTATCACTCCATTTTGCAACGCCATGCCATACCCAGTGGACAGCGCTTGATTGGAGCCAATTTCATCCTACAACAGGACAATGACCCTAAACACACCTCCAAATTGTGCAAGAACTATTTAGAGCAGAAGCAGGCAGCTGGTATTCTATCGGTAATGGAGTGGCCAGCGCAGTCACCAGATCTGAACCCCATTGAGCTGTTGTGGGAGCAGCTTGACCGTATGGTACGCAAGAAGTGCCCATCCAACCAATCCAACTTGTGGGAGCTGCTTCTGGAAGCGTGGGGTGCAATTTCTCCAGATTACCTCAACAAATTAACAGCTAGAATGCCAAAGGTCTGCAATGCTGTAATTGCTGCAAATGGAGGATTCTTTGACGAAAGCAAAGTTTGATGTAAAAAAAATCTTATTTCAAATACAAATCATTATTTCTAACCTTGTCAATGTCTTGACTCTATTTTCTATTCATTTCACAACATATGGTGGTGAATAAGTGTGACTTTTCATGGAAAACACAAAATTGTTTGGGTGATCCCAAACTTTTGAATGGTAGTGTACGTGTTCTCAGTTTGGATATATGTTTTCTAGTTTGGATATATGTGTTTTTAGTTTGGATATATGTGTTCTTAGTTTGGATATCGAACCCAGCCACTGAGGATGCACAAGCCAGTGCATCCTTAGTGCCGGTCCCAAGCCCGGACAAATGGGGAGGGTTGCGTCAGGAAGGGCATCCGGCGTAAAATCTTTGCCAAACCAAATATGCGGATCATAAATAAGACTTACATACCGGATTGGTCGAGGCCCGGGTTACCAACGACCGCCACCGGTACTGTTAACCAGCAGGGTGTTGGTGGAAACTATGCTACTGTTGGGCGAAGGAGAAGGAGAGGGGGAAAGCATGTCCAGAGGCGGCTAGAGAGGAGGAAGGGTAGGCATGTGGAGGTGAGAGTTGGAACTTTGAATGTTGGCACTATGACTGGTAAAGGGAAAGAGCTGGCTGACATGATGGAAAGAAGAAAGGTAGGCATACTGTGTGTGCAAGAGACCAGGTGGAAGGGGAGTAAGGCCAGGAGTATCGGAGTTGGGTTCAAACTCTGAAGGAAGAGTATGTCAAGAGCGTGCTGGAGGTGAAGAGAGTGTCAGACAGAGTGATGAGTATGAAGCTGGAAATTGAAGGTTTATTGCTGAACGTTATCAGCGCATATGCCCCGCAAGTTGGGTGTGAGATGGATGAAAAGGAAGAATTCTGGAGTGAGTTGGACGACATGGTGGAGAGGGTACACAAGGAGGAGAGAGTGGTGATTGGAGCGGACTTCAATGGACATGTTGGTGAAGGGAACAGAGGTGATGAGGAGGTGATGGGAAGGTATGGAGTCAAGAAGAGAAATGTGGAAGGACAGATGGTGGTCGATTTTGCGAAAAGGATGGAAATGGCTGTGGTGAATACATATTTCAAGAAGAGGGAGGAACACAGGGTGACGTACAAGAGTGGAGGAAAGTGCACACAGGTGGACTATATCTTATGTAGAAGGCGCCATCTAAAAGGGATTGGAGACTGCAAGGTGGTGACAGGGGAGAACGTAGCAAGGCAGCATCGGATGGTGGTCTGTAGGATGACTTTGGAGACCAAGAAGAGGAAGCGAGTGAAGACACAGCCGAAGATCAAATGGTGGAAGTTGAAGAAGGAAGACTGTTGTGTGGAGTTCAGGCAGGAGTTAAGACAGGCACTGGGTGGTAGTGAAGAGTTGCCAGATGGCTGGACAACCACTGCAGAAATAGTGAGGGAGACAGCTAGGAAGGTACTTGGTGTGTCATCAGGACAGAGGAAGGAAGACAAGGAGACTTGGTGGTGGAATGAGCAAGTACAGCAAATTATACAGAGGAAAAGGCTGGCAAAGAAGAAGTGGGATAGTAAGAGAGATGAAGAAAGTAGACAGGAGTACAAGGAGATGCAGCGTAAAGCAAAGAGAGAGGTGGCAAAGGCAAAGGAAAAGGCGTATGGTGAGTTGTATGACAGATTAGACACTAAGGAAGGAGAAAAGGACTTGTACCGATTGGCTAGACAGAGGGACCAAGCTGCAAAGGATGTGCAGCAAGTTAGGGCGATCAAGGATAGAGATGGAAATGTGCTGACAAGCGAGGAGAGTGTGCTAAGAAGGTGGAAGGAATACTTTGAGGGGCTGATGAATGAAGAAAATGAGAGAGAGAGAAGGTTGGATGATGTAGGGATAGTGAATCAGGAAGTTCAGCGGATTAGCAAGGAGGAAGTGAGGGCAGCTATGAAGAGGATGAAGAGTGGAAAGGCAGTTGGTCCTGATGACATACCTGTGGAGGCATGGAGATGTTTAGGAGAGATGGCAATGGAGTTTTTAACTAGATTGTTTAACACAATCCTGGAAAGTGAGAGGATGCCTGAGGAGTGGAGAAGAAGCATACTGGTACCGATTTTCAAGAACAAGGGCGATGTGCAGAACTGTAACAACTACATAAAGTTGATCAGCCACAGCATGAAGATTTGGGAAAGAGTAATAGAAGCTAGGTTAAGAGGAGAGGTGACGATCAGCGAGCAGCAGTATGGTTTCATGCCAGGAAAGAGCACCACAGATGCGATGTTTGCTTTGAGAATGTTGATTGAGAAGTATAGAGAAGGCCAGAAAGAGTTGCATTGTGTCTTTGTAGATTTAGAGAAAGCTTATGACAGAGTGCCGAGAGAGGAGGTGTGGTATTGTATGAGGAAGTCAGGAGTTGCAGAGAAGTATGTAGGAGTGGTGCAGGATACGTATGAGGGAAGTGTGACAATGGTGAGGTGTGCGGTTGGAATGACAGATGGGTTCAAGGTGGAGGTGGGATTACATCAAGGATCGGCTCTGAGCCCTTTCTTGTTTGCAATGGTGATGGACAGGTTGACGGACAAGTTCAGGCAGGAGTCTCCATGAACGATGATGTTCGCGGATGACATTGTGGTCTGTAGTGAGAGTAGGGTGCAGGTTGAGGAGAGCCTGGAGAGGTGGAGGTATGCACTGGAGAGAAGAGGAATGAAAGTCAGTAGGAGCAAGAAAGAATACCTATGCGTGAATGAGAGAGAGGACAGTGGAATGGTCAGGATGCAAGGAGTGGAGGTGACAAAGGCATTTGAGTTTAAATACTTGGGGTCAACTGTCCAAAGTAACGGGGAGTGCAGTAGAGAGGTGAAAAAGAGAGTGCAGGCAGGGTGGAGTGGGTGGAGAAGTGTGTCAGGAGTGATTTGCGACAGAAGGGTATCAGCAAGAGTTAAAGGGAAAGTTTACAAGATGGTTGTGAGACCAGCTATGTTATATGGTTTGGAGACAGTGGCACTGACGAAAAGACAGGAGGCGGAGCTGGAGGTGGCAGAGTTGAAGATGCTAAGATTTTCACTGGGAGTAACGAAGAAGGACAGGATTAGGAATGATTATATTAGAGGGACCGCTCATGTTGGACAGTTTGGAGACAAAGCAAGAGAGGCAAGATTGAGATGGCTTGGACATGTGTGGAGGAGAGATGCTGAGTATATTGGGAGAAGGATGCTGAATATGGAGCTGCCAGGGAAGAGGAGAAGAGGAAGGCCAAAGAGGAGGTTTATGGATGTGGTGAGGGAAGACAAGCAGGTGGCTGGTGTGACGGAGGAAGACGCAGAAGACAGGAAGAAATGGAAACGGATGATCCGCTGTGGCGACCCCTAACGGGAGCAGCCAAAAGTAGTAGTAGTAGTTTGGATATATGTGTTCTTAGTTTGGATATATGTGTTCTTAGTTTGGATATATGTGTTGTAGATTTATATGTGTTCTTGTAGTTCTTGTATAATTGTTTTTCTTTTTGTGTTGCACTGCTGTGGGATGGGGAAACAATATTTAGTTTTATTTCATGTAAAACTAAAGACTAAAATATACTCATAACCACCCTTGCTGTGGTTATGACTCGATTGACACGAGTTCAAGTGGTGCACTGCTCATGATACTTCCCATTGGCGCCCTGGCGTGGGTCACTGGCTTTTTCTGTTTAATGCAAGAGCACTTTCGAGTGACATAGATCTCAATGTGTCATTTCATGAAGGGCCAGTAGAAGCGATCGCGTGCCAGGTTGGTTACTCTCTCCATGCCCACATGACCCATGTCATCATGGAGGCACTTGAGCACAAGAGGCTGGTATTCCGCTGGCAGGACCAGTTGTCATCGCTGGCCAGATCTCCTGTACAGCAATCCATCCTCGACATACAATTTACCCCATTCATGCAGAAGTCTCTTCACAGCACCATTCGCTCCTCGCCTGCCCTCGTTCATCAACACAGGCTTTGACTCTTTCAGCTTGACCAACGCACTGATGGCATTGTCTTCCTTCTGAACTCTGACTAGTTCGTGGTGGTCAATGGTGGGTAGTAATATAGTTCCGGATGTTACGGCTCGCCCATCCCGCACCTGCAGCCAATCAGCTCGTCAGGGCTGGGCTTAAGTTTGCTGGTCTCCCAGAGGTCATTGCCAGTTCGTGCCGTAACCTCCTCGTTGAAGTGGTTACTCTTCCCTCCCTGTGTATTCTCTCCGAGTTTATCTCAGCCCGTGGATTTACTATTTTCTCTGTGGAGTTTTCCCCTGCGGAATCATCCTGCCGCATCCCCAATTTGGATTACCTGTGAGTTTTCTTGTACTTTCTCTGTTTGTTGGGGACTACCCGCAAAGTGGATTACTGGGCTCTTTTCGTTGCCGTGTATGTTTTCTCGTTGGACCTTCAAGGGACATTTCGGTTCATTTTGGGCTTCCTGTTTCCTGAGTTGCTCCTTGTCCTTCCGTGTTGACCTTTGTATGAACTATTAATAAATTACGCCAGTTTCGGCGAACTCTATCTCTGCCTGGTGTCGTGCGCTTGGGGTCTTCTGTTAGGGTTTGTGGAAGACCCCAAGTGCACAACTCCAAGAAGAGATAGAGTTCGCTGAAACTGGCGTAATTTATTAATAGTTCATAAAAGGTCCAACGGGACAACAAGCACGGCAACGAAAAGAGTCCGGCGAGTCGCCTTGCGGGTAGTCACCAACAAACAGAGAAAGTACGGGAAAACTCACGGGTAATCCAAATTGCGGACGCGGCAGGATGATTCCACAGGGAAACAAACTCCGCAGAGAAAAGAGCAAATCCACGGGTTGAGATAAACTCGGAGAGAGTACACAGGGAGGGAAGCGTAACCACTTCAATGAGAATGTTACGGCACGAACTGGCAACTGGCTCCGGGAGACCAGCAAACTTAAGCCCAGCCCTGCGACTAAGCCCAGCCCTGACGAGCTGATTGGCTGCAGGCGCGGGATGGGCGAGCCGTAACAGATTCCTGATTCATGTGAGTTAGGACCCTGTTAATTTATATCTTATGAAAGCTTTTACGAATGTTTAATATTTGTTTTTTATACTCTTTGTTTTTACTATTTTTTTTCATTGTTTCGATTACGAAATTGCTCTCTTCCCTTTTGTTCTTGTTTTATGGTTTTATTTGTTTGTTTGTTTTTCCCCTCCCGGCCAATTACCCCACTCTTCCGAGGAGTGCCTGTGTGTCAGTCTCTGCTCCACCGCCTCTGCCAATCCGGGGACGGCTGCAGACTACCACATGCCTCCTCCCATACATGTGGAGTCACCAGCCACACCTTTTCACCCGACACTGAGGCGTTTCACCAGGGGGACATAGGAGGGCCACCAGGGGGAAGTGAGAGGACCACGCTATTCCCCCCAGGTTCCCTCTCCCCCCCCCGAACAGGCTTCCCGACCGACCAGAGGAGGCGCTAGTGCAGTGACCAGGACACATACCCACATCCGGCTTCCCACCCGCAGACACGGCCAATTGTGTCTGGAGGGACGCCCAACAAAGCTGGAGGTAACGGAATAGACCGCCACGCCACCCGGGCGGTGGAGCACTGACCGGGACGGCTCTAAAGAGTGGGGTAATTGGCCGGACACAATTGGGGAGAAAAAAGGGGGGGAACCCCCCCCCTCAAAAAGAAAGTAGTTTATGACGGCTGTTTTTTTTTTAACATATATATAAATTTATTTCTGATTTTTCTCCCAATTTAGTGGCCAATGGACCCCTATTTTAGTTCAACCACCCACCCTCGTACTGCATGCGTTCGCCAACTGCATCTCTACGGCCGGCAGTCTGGAAGGAGACGCCTCGCCACTTCCGTGACAAGGCGACTCCAGGCCGAACCACTGCTTTTTCCGACACACTCAGAGACGCATTCGTGTGACGAACACAAGCCGACTCCGCCCCCCTCCCGAAGACAGCGTTGCCAATGATTGCTGCTTCATCGAGTCCGGCCATAGTCGGATCTGACGAGACCGGGGTGCGAACCCCGTGTCCCAAGTGGGCAACTGCATCGACACAAAGCCGATGCTTAGACCACTACACCACCGCGGACCCGACGGCTGTTATTTTGTTGTTAAGACACTGTTTTGTTTTTCTCATTCAACTTGTTATTTTTCATTTTATGTTTGGGACACAAACTGTCTTGAATTAGTGTTTGACAGTAAAAGGTTCCTGTCAGTAAACACTCAAGACAACAAGAGTTAGGAATGGTACTCAGCCCTGGTCTGACAAAATCCACTGACCAAATGAATAAAACATCTCGTGTGATTTCATTTAACACAGTGTTTTCATTCGTTTGTGTATCTTAGTGATGTCATGACTCCAGTGTGAGAGAACAAAGCTCCGCCCCTCTCGAATCACCAAAAAGGTAAAACCAGGAAACAGATGTCGTCATTCTTCCTCTCCTCACTGGTGAAGCACACACACACTGAGAGACAGACGACAAGATTCACCTACAGACCAAACCCCCCACTTCCACTGAGGGAGACAGCCTGTCTGTCCACAGCTACAGGAGGGAATACTGGACCAGGCTGGGACTGACACCTGCTGCTGGCTGGACTCACTGGACGGGAATGAACCAAGGAGTGAGGTCTGTACACTGAAATGTTCGAAACTTTGCCGAATAAAATAAGTATTAAGAGCATTTCGAGGTGCAGACCTCACTCGTGTGTTCTATGTTTAGCGATTTTTGTGTTGCACCCTGATATTTTTCTCTGGATATGAGCACACCTGGTCCTCTTCTGAAGCTTTATCAGAACCACCACTCAAAGTGAAACTAAGCTTCAGATCGTTGTAGAGGAGGGAGGGGTACTACAGCTGTCTGGGTTCGTGTTTGACAGGTCTAACAAGTTTAACTTCAGATTCACTCTGAGAGAAAATGGCTTCCCGCCCAACACTTCCAGAAGAGGATCTCTCCTGTCGTGTGTGTCATGACATCTTTAAAGATCCTGTCATGCTGTCATGTAGCCACAGCTTCTGTAAAGACTGTCTACAGAAATGGTGGCGAGACAAACCATTACGGGAGTGCCCACTTTGTAAGACACGATCTTCGAAGAGTGGACCAACTTGTAGTTTGGCGTTAAAGAACCTGTGTGAGATCTTCTTAAAGGACAGCAGTCACAGAGCTGCAGCAGAGTCTGAGACTCTCTGCAGTCTGCATGCTGAGAAACTCAAACTCTTCTGTCTGGACCATCAGCAGCCAGTGTGTGTCGTCTGTCTACACTCAAAAATACACACCGACCACAGAATCAGACCCATCAGTGAAGCTTCAATGGATCACAGGGAGCAACTCCAGAAATCACTGAAGCCCTTACAGGGGAAGTTAAAGGATTTAGATGAAGCTAAAAGAAACTTTGACCAAACAACAAAACACATTAAGGTCCAGGCCCAGAACACAGAGAGGCAGATTAAAGAGGAGTTTAAGAAACTTCACCAGTTTCTACAAGAGGAAGAGGAAGCAAGGATTACTGCAGTGAGGGAGGAAGAAGAGCACAAGTGTCAGATGATGAAGGAGAAGATTGAGGGGCTGAACAGAGAGATAGCAGGCCTCTCAGACACAGTCGAAGCCATAGAGAAGGAACTGGGATCTGAAGACATCTCATTCCTGCAGAACTACAAGGCTACAGTGAAAAGAGCCCAGAGCACACTGCCAGATGTTCCACAGCCGGTCTCAGGAGCACTGATAGACGTGGCCAAACACCTGGGCAACCTGAGCTTCAGTCTGGAGCAAGATGAAGGAGATAGTCTCCTACACTCCTGTGATTCTGGACCCAAACACTGCTGCTCCACTTCTAATCCTGTCCGAGGATCTGACCAGTGTGAGACGTGGAGAGAGAGAGCAGCTTCCAGACAACCCAGAGAGGTTTGCCTGGAACTCTGTCCTGGGCTCTGAGGGTTTTAATTCAGGAACTCACAGCTGGGATGTTGAGGTTGGAGAAAGTTCAGGCTGGACTCTGGGTGTGATGGAAGAGTCTGTCCAGAGGAAGACAGACGAAAGAGGTGAATCATGGAGAATATTGTTCTATTTAGGTAAATACGAAAGAGGTGAATCATGGAGGATATGGTTCTTTTTAGGTGAATACTCAGCATTACCTCCATCAGGACCAGCCACTATTCTCTCAGTGAGACTGAAGCCTCAGTGGATCAGTGAAGCTGGACTGGAACAGAGGAACTCTGTCATTCTCTGATCCAGATACCAACACACACATACACACCTTCACACACACTTTTACTGAAAGGCTGTTTCCAGTTATAGATCCTTGGCATGTAGACCTTATGAAGGTGTTACCAGTGAAGGTCTTCGTAAAACTGGAACAATAGAAATAGAGATTATGATGGTGAAAACTGACTTGAAGGGATGTAACAATTTGTGTGTGAATATATATATATATGTGTGTGTGTATGTGTTAAGTATATAAGTATATATTTATAGTATATAAGTATGTATTATTATTACTGTATAGGGTAAAATAGTCATATGTATACTGCTGTTATTATATCAGTGTATATTGATCCATGTTTCTACAAAATGTTAGTAATTCCTAAAACAAAGACCTCGTGTGTTTCCAACCAGTCATTTGGCTGAACTGTGTGTACATGTAGTGTCTTTACATCTCAAACACCAGTCTTCCTCTCTAAAATGATCCGGATCCCAGACTAGTATTCTGACTCAGTCACAGACTAACACCAACATAACTCACCCCGTCCTGTTCACAGATGTGAGGTAGGACTCACCTCCTGCTGCAGGATTTCACTGTAGTCACTCTTGTGGTGGATGTACACACCATTGATTCAAACAAATCCGGTTTCAGACTGATGTGGTTCACGTCTTTACCTCTCCTCGTCTCCAATTTAACTCATAATTTCTGTAATAGTATTGTTTGCTTGGTGATTTTCAACAGTTGTTACAATAAAACATGATGAAAAAAGAAGATGGTGTTATAATCTGGAGGGTTTTTTTTATCATTTCAAAAAAAAAAAAGTACTTAATTAGTCTTGATAATTATCTTGATGGTTTGTTGCCATCACTGTCCACTAGATTAGAGCCTATGCAAGCTATATGATCTGAAAATCTTCAGCTTGGACTGACAAGACAGGTACACTCTATAGTAAGATTTCAGTAACACTGCACACTATAAATACATACTGTGGAGTAGGGTCCGGGGAGCGAGACTAGACAGAAGAGAAACCACAGTACTGGGTTCTGTTAGGACCAGAGAGGGGAGCCACTGTTCTGGACTACCAATTTACAATTTCATTTAGCAGGCGCTTTTATCCAAAGCCCCGTACATCCAACAGTAATACAACACAAGCAAGGACCTAGTCAGGAGGTGGCAAGGCAACTAAGTGCCACAAAACTAGGTTCAAGTCCGATAGGACAGAGGTGTCAACAGGCAGTGCACAAAGACAATGCAAAGGGTGCAGATGTAACGACCCTCACTCGTGCAGGTGTTCGTGATAGAGATTCAGACCAGGGGTTCCTAACAGTGGCTTTTATTGCCTGCATTCACAAATAAAACAACAATCCATGAGATTTCTGCTGCAACGCGACTGCATACAAGTCTCCAGCGGAGATGGTCTAGCTCTCTCGTGCATGAGCTAGCAAACAATGTTTCTCCTGGCTAACCTCGTGCGTTGCATAGCATACTAACCTTACATGGAAATCAAAATGCACAACTCATTAATCTTCATGTAAACAAAAGTACAAACCAAACCAAACAAAACGGCAGACAGCACTGGCATAGCGCACTGAGTGATCGTATAGTTTTAACATAGAAATTCTTGACTCTTGCAATATTCATAACCAAGTTCCTGCATTCAGGATCTCTCCTGTCCTGTGTGTCATGACATCTTTAAAGATCCTGTCATGCTGTCATGTAGCCACAGCTTCTGTAAAGACTGTCTACAGAAATGGTGGCGAGAGAAACTAATACAGGAGTGTCCACTGGTTGACTATAGTGAGAGGTGGCTATCCTGAGTTCTTTAAAACATCTATCCAATCAATCAAATAAGTGGGGTTTCACTAATAAACATATCAGTGTTTAACTTGTATGTGTGTAATTACTACTTACTAGGCTATATGCAATATTCTTTCATTCAAAATCACTATTTAAGCATTAATTCGTACACTTGAGAATTAAATTAAAATATCTAGAATTACTTGTAACCCTTAAACACTCTTCCACTTTTAAACAGAAAATACTCTTTTTCTTAGTTAAGTTAAAATATCAAAAGTAGTAATTCACCACATCTGTGTTATAAAAAAGTATAAAATATTTACTTAGAAAATATTGTTCCGTGTTTAAATGCTTCGTTTTCAAATATCTTTTGAAATCTCCCAGTGAAATGCATTCACATACACATTGAAAACATAAGGGCCCAAGAAAAGAAAACAGCCGGCAATAACGTAGCCTACTTTCACCTACCCAGTTCAAATGATGCAGGCCTGAGTGTAACTTGTGAACGTTGTAGCCTTAAACAAAATGGCTGCTTCACCACGCAGGCAAAAAACAAAATGGCTGCTTCACCACGCAGGCAAAAAACTAAATGGCTGCTTCACCTCGCAATCAAAAACAAAATGGCTGCTTCACCACGCAGGCAAAAACAAAACGGCTGCTTCACCACGCAGGCAAAAACAAAATGGCTGCTTCACCACGCAGGCAAAAAAACAAAACAAAAGAACGGTACCTTTACTCAACGGCGTGTAGCCTCAAATACACAAGGTCCAAGGCGGCGACAGCAGGAGGAGATATGACAAGCAGATTCACGATGAAGAGAAGATTCACGCAGCTGACGATCTCGGCAAAGTCCACCACTCGGCAACGCTATCCGGCTCCGTCGGGGTCTTTGTTCGCGGTCCGTTTCGCAGTTCCACACAGGCTTTACTAGTCGAGGTCGCTAGCTTGTTAGCAAAGTCCATGCAAAAGCACTAGCCACTAAGTCAGCAGATAATTTAAACTTCTTTCTGTCTTCTTGTGCTGAGTAGTTCACTCAAAACGGACAGAACCATCACCATTACAGTTTAGTATAAGAGTCCTGGTTGAACACTTTCACTAAAAATGGTGTACACATTAACATAACAGTTCGTGTTTCCCTTTCCAGCAGACAACACGCTTCTCCCGTCTTACTCGTTCGTCTCTCTCTCTCCACTCCCTCGTCTCATACACTGTCTTCCCGTTTCTCTCCTCCACCCACTTCCTTGCCCTTTGACCTCCAATGTGATTGGCTCATTCACCGGAGTTTCAGAAATAAACTAAATGCACAAAACATTTGTGTACCTCTTTCTTCCTATTCTTACAGGCATTTTTAAAGCATTTTCACATATATTATTACACAACAAATATTCAACATTTTTAGATGCTGTATTCAGTAAAACATGAACATTACCCAATATGCATTTCTCTCACTGAGCAAACTCATAACTTCTTTGCTGGTCAATGAATCTTAACATTAAAACCATAAATTCTATTAATTAAACTATGAAACTATTTATTCAAAATGATATCTCATAATAACGAATCCATTTCAACAGGGTTACACACAGAAAATGGCGGCGGGGTTCAAACATGAAACAAACACGCTGCGGGCCTGTGAGCAGGTGGTGCTGAGCTGTCCTTCCTCGCTAATAAGCCTTTACTGGACTCGCAGTCCCGAAGGGCACAAAACGGGTGAGCGGACAACTCCCCAGAACCTCCCACACAAGATGGCTGCTCAGAACTGCGGAGCAATCCGGGGGGCGGTCCGGGAGACCGTCGCCACGGCCGGGACGCCAACCCGTAAATACTACATTATAAGCTCACACGTATTACCGTATATGACACCACATGCGCGCGTTTGTGTTAGCTAGCAAACGCCAAGTGAACTAGCAGTAAGCTATGTTATTAGCTCCGTGCTAAGCCAACGACATTCCGATACTTGGACCAACAAACACACACACGCGGTACAAGTGTACGACACGTCCGTAGTCCCTTACTCACACACACACTTCCTATAGACATTAACGACACACAACATCTAAGTTTCGGCTACCTAAATGTACCTTCTACTGTAGGCAGCCTGTCAGTTTGAGCAGCTCTCTCGTCCACCTCCGCTCCCTCGCGTCTTTTTCTCTTCTCCTCTCGTTTCCCCTCCCCAGCCAATCACATGTCGCGATACCTGCCCACGTGACCTTATCAACCAATAACCATAAGGGTTGCTGGCGAGCCGTTCACTCAGCGCCATGTTATATTGCTGGGTTCCTGATACCCCTACAAATACTACACCTCCCAGCTATTTTAAACTAGCACTGACATAAAACTGATGATCTCATTTATTAATTTATTTGAATGGGCACACATTTTAACCTCTTGCTTTTTAACTGGTTTCCATGTATTTATAGTTATATAGAAAGCTTTTACAAATGTTTGATATTTGTGTTTTACACTCTTTATTTGTACTCGAAGTTATTTTTTTATTGTTTTGATTAAGAAATTGCGGTCTTCCCTTTTGTTCTTATTTTATGATTTTATTTGTTTTTGGGTTTTTTTCCCCTCTCGGCCAATTACCCCACTCTTCCGAGTCGTCCCGGTCGCTGCTCCACCCCCTCTGCTTATCCGGGGAGGGCTGCAGACTACCTCATGCCTCCTCCCATACATGTGGAGTCACCAGCCGCTTCTTTTCACCTGACAGTGAGGAGTTTCGCCAGGGGGACGTAGCGCGTGGGAGGATGACGCTATTCCTCCAGGTTCCTCCTCCCGCCCGAACAGGCGCCCCGACCGACCAGAGGAGGCGCTAGTGCAGCGACCAGGACACACAACCACACACGGCTTCCCACCCACAGACACGGCCAATTGTGTCTGTAGGGACGCCCAACCAAGCCGGAGGGAACACGGGGATTCGAACCGGCGATTCACGTGTTGGTAGGTAACGGAATAGACCGCCACGCCAAGTAGTGACCGGGACGGCTGTGAAGAGTGGGGTAATTGGCCACACACAATTAGGGAGAAAAAGGGGGAAGGGAACCCCCCCCAAAAAGAAATTAGTTCATCATGGCACGATTGTTGCCCAGTATGATTACACTGAAGGCTGTTATTTTGTTGTTAATACTGTGGTGACCCACATCTATGTAACGAAAGACATTCACCTAAGAGGACGGTGTACCTTTAAGGGAAGAGGCGAGGGGTCAGATAATGCACTTCCGCTTCCGGTTCACAGTTCAGTGTCGTTGTCGAATGTATGACATGCTAAGTTGGAGCTAGTAAACTACCTCGACTACGTCTACTCTCACGTCTCCTGTCTCGTTGTTTTCTAACTCCACATTGGTGACCCCGACGTGATCGAACTACTAATACGAGTATGTCTGACAACGAAGACGCCGGTGCTAACAACATGGCTATTGCTAACGCTAGCATTTACACCGCTACTGTGAAGCTACCCGACTTTTGGCAGCATAATCCACGGCCGTGGTTTCAACATGTGGAAGCCCAGTTCCAGCTGAGAGGGATAACGCAGGATGCGACGCAGTACTTCCACGTAGTGGCGGCGTTAGACGCATCGACAACGGCGCGAGCAATGACACTGTTGGAAGCTCCGCCAGCTGCTGGCAAGTACGATGCTATAAAGACATTCCTCCTGAAGCTATTTGAACTGTCAGAGCTGGAGAAGGCAGACCGTTTACTGCCCCCGAATGGCCTCGGCGACGGCAAACCGTCTGAGTTAATGGAACAAATGCTGTCTGTGCTGGGATCGGCTGATCCGGCCTTTCTTTTCACACACATTTTTCTGAGGCAGCTCCCCGCACCTGTACGCACAGCACTGGCCAGTTCTCCTCTCGCCGCCTCCAAGGACTACCGTTCTCTGGCTGCTGAAGCAGACAGGGTTTTCCTGGCCAACCGGCAACAGTTTGTGCATGCCCTGCTACCCCACCAGACCGCCCCACCACCACCTGTGTACGACTATATGGACACCGCGGCTGCGGTGACAGCCTGCCGCCAACCTGACGACGGGCTCTGTTATTACCATGCCAGGTTTGGGGCAAAAGCAAAACGGTGTCGCAAACCCTGCAGTTACAGGGTTCAGGGAAACGCCAAGGCCGGCGCTCGTTAACGGCTATGGGCGCCGGCCGTGACTGCAAGCTGTTGTTCATCAGAGACTCCTTGTCGGGCCGGCGGCTGCTGGTTGACTCTGGCGCTCAACGCAGCATACTACCAGCACAAGCTGTGGACACGATGACCGACAGTCACGGCCCCCAGATGGACGCCGCCAACGGCACGTCCATTCGGACGTACGGTATCAGACATGTGGACGTGTGTTTTGGCGGCCGACGTTTCGGCTGGGACTTTGTGATGGCTGCTGTATCCACCCCGCTCCTAGGTGCGGATTTCCTCTGTGCTTTCAACCTGCTGGTGGATGTTAAAAACTGTCGCGTGATTGATGCCGTCTCTTTTGCATCATACCCCTGCACGCTTGGGGGGGGGGGGGGCTGGAGCG
This sequence comes from Lampris incognitus, assembly GCF_029633865.1. NCBI lineage: Eukaryota > Metazoa > Chordata > Actinopteri > Lampriformes > Lampridae > Lampris > Lampris incognitus. The sequence goes on along the minus strand of NC_079212.1, from coordinate 145,000,451 downwards.
CTGTGCCTCGCTAACACACTCTCCACCGAGGATCCATACCAACGCCTGCTCGCAAATTTCCCCGAGCTCACCACACCCACCTTCTCCTCGGCGGTGGCCAAGCACGGCGTGGAACATCATCTCCCCACAGTGGGCCCCCCAGTTTACGCCCGGGCCCGACGCCTCGACTCGGCCAAGCTCGCAATAGCCAGGGAGGAGTTTTCGACTATGGAGCGCCTCGGCATTGTCCGCCGTTCTGACAGCCCGTGGGCTTCCCCTCTTCACATGGTTACTACGGCCGACGGGGGTTGGCGCCCGTGCGGGGACTACCGTCGCCTAAACAATGCCACGACCCCCGACCGGTACCCCATACCGCACATACAAGATTTCTCTACCCACCTGGCGGGTGCTGCCATCTATTCCAAAATCGACTTAGTGCGGGGGTATCACCAAGTGCCAGTCCACCCACTGGATGTCCCAAAAACGGCTGTCATCACACCCTTTGGGCTCTTTGAGTTCTTACGTATGCCTTTCGGCCTTAAAGGGGCGGCGCAGACGTTTCAGCGCCTTATGGATTCTGTGCTCCGCGACATGCCATTTTTGTTTGTGTACTTAGACGACATCCTCGTGGCCAGCGCGTCGGCGGAGGAACACATGACGCACCTCAGACAGCTGTTTGACAGGCTCAGCGAACACGGCCTCATCATCAACCCAGCTAAGTGTCAGTTCGGGGAGTCGTCCATCACCTTCCTCGGGCACCACATCACTCCACAGGGGGCCGTTCCCCTCCCTGCCAGGGTTGAGGCTGTCACCATGTTCCCCCGCCCCCGCACTGTCCAGTCGCTGCAGGAATTCCTGGGCATGGTGAACTTTTATAACCGTTTCCTGCCCCGTGCCGCCCACATCATGCGTCCCCTGTATGAGGCCCTGCGGGGTAAGAAGTCTAAGGACGAGCTGGACTGGTCTTCGGGGATGGACGAGGCTTTTGTGGCCGCCAAGACCGCGCTGGCCAACGCTGCGCTGCTATCTCACCCGTCGCCTGCTGCCCCCATAGCCCTTACAACGGATGCCTCCGACTACGCCGTGGGGGCCGTGTGTGAGCAGTGGGTGGGGGGGGGGGCTGACAGCCGTTGGCGTTCTTCAGTAAACAACTCCTTGAGAGCGAGCACAAATACAGCACCTTTGATAGGGAACTACTGGGTCTCTTCCTCGCAACCAGACACTTAAGGTTCCTATTGGAGGGCCGACAGTTCACCGCTTTCGTGGACCACAAACCGCTGACGTTCTGTATGGCCAAAACCTCAGAACCGTGGTCTGGGCGTCAGCAGCACCATTTCCGAGTTTACCACGGACATACAACACGTGTCGGGCAAGGATAACTTCGTCGCAGACTGCCTTTCACGGGCGGTTGTTAACGCCGTTCACTTGGGACTCGACTACGCCGCTATGGCAGCGGACCAAGCCAAGCACGCGACCGTTCAAGACTACCGGACGACCCCTACGGCGCTACGGCTGGAGGACGTGACGTTCGACGCGGCCAACACCACCCTCCTCTGTGACATCTCCACCGGTCAACCGCGCCCCCTGGTGCCTACTTCCTGGCGGCGCCGAGTTTTCGACACCGTCAACGGCCTTTCCCATCCGGGAGTGAAGGCCTCGACCAAGCTGGTGAGCGTCAAGTTTGTTTGGCCTGGGCTCCGTAAGGATGTTAGAGCCTGGGCCGGCTCGTGTGTGGCGTGCCAACGCGCCAAGGTGCACCGCCATACCAAGGCCCCTTTGGCGCCGTTTGTGGTTCCAGAGAGGCGGTTTGACCACGTCAATGTTGACCTGGTGGGTCCCCTGCCCCCCTCCCGTGGTTATACGTTCCTCCTCACTATTGTGGACAGGGCCACCAGGTGGCCAGAGGCTATTCCCTTGTCCTCCACGACGGCAGCAGAGGTAGCAAGGGCGTTCATCGGCTGCTGGGTGGCCCGTTTCGGCACGCCTGGTGACATCACGAGCGACCGGGGCTCCCAGTTTACCTCGGAGCTCTGGACGGCGGTCGCTGAGCACCTGGGGGTGAAGATCCACCGCACTACGGCGTACAACCCGCAGAGCAACGGACTTTGTGAGCGGTTCCATCGGGACATGAAAGCCGCTCTGCGGGCAAGCCTCACTGGCTGCGACTGGATGGATCGGCTCCCGTGGGTCATGCTCGGCCTGCGTTCGGCCCCGAAGGAAGACCTCCTCCGCTGAGCTGGTGTATGGCCAGCCCCTGCGGGTTCCGGGGGAGTTTCTTCCGGATGCTACGGCTCCCTGGTCGGCCGCCTCTCACCTCAGTGCGTCCCGGAGCGATGCCGGTGCCTTCGCTCCCGTTCCGATGTCTCAACACTGCCTCCCCCGGTCCTACGTCCCCAAGGATCTGCCATCGGTGAGGTACGTCTTCATTAGGCACGACAGCCATCGGTCCCCGCTGCAGCCCCCATACGACGGGCCCTTCCGCGTCCTGGAGGCGGGGGATAAGAACTTTGTGGTGGACATGGGGGGCAGGCCGGAGCGGGTCGCTATAGACCGTCTCAAGCCCGCTCACTTGGACATTGGGGAGCCAATGCAATTGGCCCTACCCCCGCGGCGGGGGCGCCCTCCTAGGTCGGCCCCGGCACCTGCCTCTGTTCCTGCTTCGGCCCCGCCTATGGCCCGGGTTTCGGCCCCATCGGTTTCCCCTCCTGTGAAGCGCAGCCGTTATGGCCGCAGGGTCCGCCCCCCAACTCGTCACCTGTTTTCCCCGTGACTTTGCGCTTTGTCATAGACTGTTCTGTTGTAGAGTCTATTTTTATGTTCATGACTTGCACTGTTGCTGTTTTGCATTGTTTTATGTAGGTGAATTCTGGGGGGGGGGGCTGTATGGTGACCCACATCTATGTAACGAAAGACATTCACCTAAGAGGATGGTGTACCTTTAAGGGAAGGTGCGAGGGGTCAGATAATGCACTTCCGCTTCCGGTTCACAGTTCAGTGTCGTTGTCGAATGTATGACATGCTAAGTTGGAGCTAGTAAACTACCTCGACTACGTCTACTCTCACGTCTCCTGTCTCGTTGTTTTCTAACTCCACAATACACTATTTTGTTTTTCTCATTCAACGTATTGAGTTATTTTTTTTATTTTATGTTTGTGAACGGAACACAAACTGTCTTGAATATGTTCCTGTCAGTAAACTCAGACAACAAGAGTTAGGAATGGTACTCACCCCTGGTCTGACAACATCCACTGACTAAAAGCAAAACGGGAGCGTTGGTCAAAACACAAATGAATAAAACATCTCGTGTGATTTCATTTAACACAGTGTTTTCATTCGTTTGTGTATCTGAGTGACGTCATCACTCCAGTGTGAGAGAACAAAGCTCCACCCCTCTCGACTCACCAAAAAGTTAAACCAGGAAACAGATGTCGTCATTCTTCCTCTCCTCACTGGTGAAGCACACACACACTGAGAGAGAGGGAGACAGCCTGTCTGTCCACAGCTACAGGAGGGAATACTGGACCAGGCTGGGACTGACACCTGCTGCTGACTGGACTCACTGGATGAGAAAGAACCAAGGAGTGAGGTCTGTACACTGAAATGTTAGAAACTTTGCTGAATAGAATAAGTATTAAGAGCATTTCGGGGTGCAGACCTCACTCGTGTGTTCTATGTTTTGCGATTTTTGTGTTGCACCCTGATATTTTTCTCTGGATATGAGCACACCTGGTCCTCTTCTGAAGCTTTACAAGAACCACCACTCAAAGTGAAAGTGAAAGTGAAACTAAGCTTCAGATCGTTGTAGAGGAGGGAGGGGTACTACAGCTGTCTGGGTTCGTGTTTGACCGGTCTAACAAGTTTAACTTCAGATTCACTCTGAGAGAAAATGGCTTCCCGCCCATCACTTCCAGAAGAGGATCTCTCCTGTGCTGTGTGTCAAGACATCTTTAAAGATCCTGTCGTGCTGTCATGTAGCCACAGCTTCTGTAAAGACTGTCTACAGAAATGGTGGCGAGACAAACCATTACGGGAGTGTCCACTTTGTAAGAGAAGATCTTCGAAGAGTGAACCACCTTGTAGTTTGGCGTTAAAGAACCTGTGTGAGGCCTTCTTAAAGGACAGCAGTCACAGAGCTGCAGCAGAGTCTGAGACTCTCTGCAGTCTGCATGCTGAGAAACTCAAACTCTTCTGTCTGGATCATCAGCAGCCCGTGTGTGTCGTCTGTCTATACTCGAAAATACACACCGACCACAGAATCAGACCAATCGGTGAAGCTGCACTGGATCAGAGGGAGGAACTCCAGAAATCACTGAAGCCCTTACAGGAAAAGTTAAAGGATTTAGATGAAGCTAAAAGAAACTTTGACCAAACAACAAAACACATTAAGGTCCAGGCCCAGAACACAGAGAGGCAGATTAAAGAGGAGTTTAAGAAACTTCACCAGTTTCTACAAGAGGAAGAGGAAGCAAGGATTACTGCAGTGAGGGAGGAAGAGGAGCAGAAGTGTCAGATGATGAAGGAGAAGATTGAGGGGCTGAACAGAGAGATAGCAGGCCTCTCAGACACAGTTGAAGCCATAGAGAAGGAACTGGGATCTGAAGACATCTGATTCCTGCAGAACTACAAGACTACAGTGAAAAGAGCCCAGAGCACACTGCCAGATGTTCCACAGCTGGTCTCAGGAGCACTGATAGACGTGGCCAAACACCTGGGCAACCTGAGCTTCACAGTCTGGAACAAGATGAAGGAGATGGTGACCTACACTCCTGTGATTCTGGACCCAAACACTGCTGATCCAATTCTAATCCTGTCTGAGGATCTGACCAGTGTGAGACGTGGAGAGAGACAGCAGCTTCCAGAAAACCCAGAGAGGTTTAACAGGTACTCTGTCCTGGGCTCTGAGGGTTTTAATTCAGGAACTCACTGCTGGGATGTTGAGGTTGGAGAAAGTTCAGGCTGGGCACTGGGTGTGATGGAAGAGGCTGTCCAGAGGAAGACAGACGAAAGACGTAGAGCCTGGAGGATATGGTTCTTTTTAGGTAAATACTCAGCAGCATCTCCATCAAGAAAAGACACTGTTCTCTCAGTGAGACTGAAGCCTCAGTGGATCAGAGTGAAGTTGGACTGGAACAGATTAACTCTGTCATTCTCTGATCCTGATACCAACACACACATACACACCTTCACACACACTTTTACTGAAAGGCTGTTTCCAGTTATAGATCCTTGGGATGCAGACTGTATGAAGGTGTTACCAGTGAAGGTCTTTGTAAAACTGGAACAATAGAAACAGAGATTATGATGGTGAAAACGGACTTGAAGTGATGTAACAATTTGTGTGTGAATATATATGTGTGTGTGTGTGTGTGTGTGTATGAAGTATATAAGTATATATTTATAGTATATACGTATAAGTATACATTATTATTACTGTATAGGGTAAAATAATCACATGTATACTGCTGTTATTATATCAGTGTATATTGATCCATGTTTCTACAAACTGTTAGTAATTCCTAAAACAAAGACCTCGTGTGTTTCCAACCAGTCATTTGGCTGAACTGTGTGTACATGTAGTGTCTTTACACCTCCCACACCAGTCTTCCTCTCTAAAATGATCCGGATCCCAGACTAGTATTCTGACTCAGTCACAGACTAACACCAACATAACTCACCCCGTCCTGTTCACAGATGTGAGGTAGGACTCAACTCCTGCTGCAGGATTTTACTGTAGTCACTCTTGTGGTGGATGTACACACCATTGAAATCCAGTTTCAGACTGATGTGGTTCACGTCTTTACCTCTCCTCGTCTCCAATTTAACTCATAACGTCTGTAATAGTATTGTTTGCTTGGTGATTTTCAACAGTTGTTATAATAAAACAAGATGAAAAAAACAGGATGGTGTTATAATCTGGAGGGTTTTTTGGGGGGGGGGGGGTAATTTCATTTCTAAAAAAAAACATGTACTTAATTAGTCTTGATAATTATCTTAATGATTTGTTGCAGCAGACTGTGTAGCACTTGTGTGTGCATTGTTTTGTACTGAAATACAAGTGCAGCATTAGGCCACGTATGTTAAACAGCTTGGACTGACAGGACAGGTACACTTTATACTAAGATTTCACTATAAATACATACTGTGGAGTAGGGTCCGGGGAGCAAGACTAGACAGAAGAGAAACCACAGTACTGGGTTCTGTTAGGACCAGAGAGGGGAGCCACTGTTCTGGTCTACCAATTTACAATTTCATTTAGCAGACGCTTTTATCCAAAGCCCCGTACATCCGACAGTAATACAACACAAGCAAGGATCTAGTCAGGAGGCCGCAAGGCAACTAAGTGCCACAAAACTAGGTTCAATTCTGATAGGACATCGGTGTCAACAGGCAGCGCACAAAGACAATGCAAAGGGTGCAGACACGCAGTTTTTTTTACGTCGATACCCTCAGGTGTGGAGGTGTTGGAGAAAGAACTGGGTCTTTAGCTTCTTCTTAAAGATGGAGAGGGACTCGGCGGATTGAATGGAGTTTGGTTACTTGTTCCACCACCGGGGCACTACAGAAGAGAAGAGTCTGGCTAGTGGCTAGGCTCCGCTTCCTGTGTTGTAAAATGGCAGTGTGAACTCTTGTTGGCAGTGGCCTTACCCAGTACCGTCCATCCAGTGTCTTTGTCGACGTCTGCGTCTCATTTATAGTTTTCGCTTGATGGCTGGAAGAACTTGGTCTCGTACATCCTGTGGGCCCAGTGACCACGGCCCTCCCTGGAGCTTTGCCCGAAGAGAAAACAGCGAGGACGTTCTGACAGTTCTTAGTTTGGATATATGTGTTCTTAGTTTGGATATATGTGTTCTTAGTTTGGATATATGTCTTTAGTTTGGATATATGTGTTCTTAGTTTGGATATATGTGTTCTTAGTTTGGATATATGTCTTTAGTTTGGATATATGTGTTCTTAGTTTGGATATATGTGTTCTTAGTTTGGATATATGTGTTTAGTTTGGATATATGTGTTCTCATTTTGGATATATGTGTTTAGTTTGGATATATGTGTTCTTAGTTTGGATATATGTCTTTAGTTTGGATATATGTGTTCTTAGTTTGGATATATGTGTTCCTAGTTTCGATATATGTGTTCTTAGTTTGGATATATGTGTTTAGTTTGGATATATGTGTTCTCAGTTTGGATATATGTGTTTAGTTTGGATATATGTGTTCTTAGTTTGGATATATGTCTTTAGTTTGGATATATGTGTTCTCAGTTTGGATATATGTGTTTAGTTTGGATATACACTACCGTTCAAAAGTTTGGGATCACCCAAACAATTTTGTGTTTTCCATGAAAAGTCACACTTATTCACCACCATATGTTGTGAAATGAATAGAAAATAGAGTCAAGACATTGACAAGGTTAGAAATAATGATTTGTATTTGAAATAAGATTTTTTTTTACATCAAACTTTGCTTTCGTCAAAGAATCCTCCATTTGCAGCAATTACAGCATTGCAGACCTTTGGCATTCTAGCTGTTAATTTGTTGAGGTAATCTGGAGAAATTGCACCCCACGCTTCCAGAAGCAGCTCCCACAAGTTGGATTGGTTGGATGGGCACTTCTTTGAGCAGATTGAGTTTCTGGAGCATCACATTTGTGGGGTCAATTAAACGCTCAAAATGGCCAGAAAAAGAGAACTTTCATCTGAAACTCGACAGTCTATTCTTGTTCTTAGAAATGAAGGCTATTCCATGCGAGAAATTGCTAAGAAATTGAAGATTTCCTACACCGGTGTGTACTACTCCCTTCAGAGGACAGCACAAACAGGCTCTAACCAGAGTAGAAAAAGAAGTGGGAGGCCGCGTTGCACAACTGAGCAAGAAGATAAGTACATTAGAGTCTCTAGTTTGAGAAACAGACGCCTCACAGGTCCCCAACTGGCATCTTCATTAAATAGTACCCGCAAAACACCAGTGTCAACATCTACAGTGAAGAGGCGGCTGCGGGATTCTGGGCTTCAGGGCAGAGTGGCAAAGAAAAAGCCATATCTGAGACTGACCAATAAAAGAAAAAGATTAAGATGGGCAAAAGAACACAGACATTGGACAGAGGAAGACTGGAAAAAAGTGTTGTGGATGGATGAATCCAAGTTTGAGGTGTTTGGATCACAAAGAAGAACGTTTGTGAGACGCAGAACAAATGAAAAGATGCTGGAAGAATGCCTGACGCCATCTGTTAAGCATGGTGGAGGTAATGTGATGGTCTGGGGTTGCTTTGGTGCTGGTAAGGTGGGAGATTTGTACAGGGTAAAAGGGATTCTGAATAAGGAAGGCTATCACTCCATTTTGCAACGCCATGCCATACCCAGTGGACAGCGCTTGATTGGAGCCAATTTCATCCTACAACAGGACAATGACCCTAAACACACCTCCAAATTGTGCAAGAACTATTTAGAGCAGAAGCAGGCAGCTGGTATTCTATCGGTAATGGAGTGGCCAGCGCAGTCACCAGATCTGAACCCCATTGAGCTGTTGTGGGAGCAGCTTGACCATATGGTACGCAAGAAGTGCCCATCCAACCAATCCAACTTGTGGGAGCTGCTTCTGGAAGCGTGGGGTGCAATTTCTCCAGATTACCTCAACAAATTAACAGCTAGAATGCCAAAGGTCTGCAATGCTGTAATTGCTGCAAATGGAGGATTCTTTGACGAAAGCAAAGTTTGATGTAAAAAAATCTTATTTCAAATACAAATCATTATTTCTAACCTTGTCAATGTCTTGACTCTATTTTCTATTCATTTCACAACATATGGTGGTGAATAAGTGTGACTTTTCATGGAAAACACAAAATTGTTTGGGTGATCCCAAACTTTTGAACGGTAGTGTATGTCTTTAGTTTGGATATATGTGTTCTTAGTTTGGATATATGTGTTTAGTTTGGATATATGTGTTCTTAGTTTGGATATATGTGTTTAGTTTGGATTTTCAGTGCATCCGGAAAGTATTCACACCCCTTCACTTTCTCCACATTTTGTTATGTTACAGCCTTATTCCAAAATGGATTAAATTCCTTTTTTTCCTCATCAATCGACACACAATACCCCATAATGACAAAGTCAAAAAGGTTTTGTAGAAATTTTTTGCAAATTTATTAAAAATAAAAAACTGAAATATTTCATGTACATAAGTATTCACACCCTTTGCTATGACACTCAAAATTGAGCTCAGGTTCATCCTGTTTCCACTGATCATCCTTGAGATGTTTCTACATCTTGATCGGAGTCCACCTGTAGTAAATTCAATGGATTGGACATGATTTGGACAACACTACATCGCAATACGTACGTGTCAGAGGACACGTTTTTGCAAGACCAAAATATGTGTATATGGACACGTATTAGTTGCCACTGGGGCCGCAATCCCGTTTTCTGGCCACTCGGGGCGCAACAAAAAGGGCGGACAGCGTCATGGTGGCAGCAGTCCTGCAACCAACATAGTAGATGAATGCGGGAGGTGCGGCAAGACGCAGGACACCGATGAGGGGAAGTGTCCTGCAATGAACAGGAAGTGCAACAACTGTCATAAAAAGGGACATTGGGAGCGTGTATGTCACTCTAAAGCGGTGACAGACGTCACTGAAGAGGTTAAACAGCTGTACTTTCTGGGAGAAGTTGGCAAAGACAGCAGTCAGGAACATTCCCTCCACCATCTTTGTTCAATATTTTTGACATTCTAATGCGTCATGACCATGGTCATGACAGACCTAGTAGGCTACAGGGTGCCCCTAGCGGCATCTGTGAGATACGTGTCAATGAACACGTATAAGTTACTTGCAGAAGCGTGTCCATACACACGTAAAGAGGACGAGACCGGTCTGGATTTGGAAAGGCACACACCTGTCTATATAAGGTCCCACTGTTGACAGTGCATGTCAGAGCAGAAACCGAGCCATGAAGTCAACCTCCGAGACAGGATTGTATCGAGGCACAGATCTGGGGAAAGGTACAAAAAAAATTCAACAGTTTTGAAGGTCCCGAAGAGCACAGTGGTCTCCATCATTCGTAAATGGAAGAAGTTTGGATCCACCAGGACTCTTCCTAGAGCTGGCCGCCCAGCCAAACTGAGCAATCGGGGGAGAAGGGCCTTGGTCAGGGAGGTGACCAAGAACGCGATGGTCACTCTGACAGAGCTCCAGCGTTCCTCTGTGGAGATAGGAGAACCTTCCAGAAGGACAGCCATCTCTGCAGCACTCCACCAATCAGGCCTTTATGGTAGAGTGGCCAGACAGAAGCCTCTGCTCAGTAAAAGGCCCATGACAGCCCGCTTGGAGTTTGCCAGAAAGCACCTAAAGGACTCTCAGACCATGAGAGACAAGATTCTCTGGTCTGATGAAACCAAGATTGATCTCTTTGGCCTGAATGCCAAACGTCACGTCTGGAGGAAACCAGGCACCTCTCATCACCTTGCTAATACCATCCCTACAGTGAAGCATGGTGGTGGCAGCATCATGCTGTGGGGACGTTTTTCAGTGGCAGGAACTGGGAGACTAGTCAGGATCGAGGGAAAGATGAATGGAGCAAAGTACATAGAGATCCTTGATGAAAACCTGCTCCAGAGCGCTCAGGACCTCAGACCGGGGCGAAGGTTTACCTTTCAACACGACAACGACCCTAAGCACCCAGCCAAGACAACGAAGGAGTGGCTTCGGGACAAGTCTGTGAATGTCCTTGAGTGGCCCAGCCAGAGCCCAGACTTGAACCCCATTGAAGATCTCAGGAAAGACCTGAAAATAACTGTGCAGCAATGCTCCCCATCTAACCTTACAGAGCTCGAGAGGATCTGCAGAGAAGAATGGGAGAAATACCCCAAATATAGGTGTGCCAAGCTTGTAGCTTCATACCCAAGAAGACTTGAGGCTGTAATCGCTGCCAAGGGTGCCTCAACCAAGTACTGAGTAAAGGGTGTGAATACTTATGTACATGCAATATTTCAGTTTTTTATTTTTAATAAATTTGCAAAAATTTCTACAAAACCTTTTTCGCTTTGTCATTATGGGGTATTGTGTGTAGATTGATGAGAAATAAATAAATAAATGTAATCCCTTTTGGAATAAGGTTGTAACATAACAAAATGTGGGGAAAGTGAAGGGGTGTGAATACTTTCCGGATGCACTGTATGTGTTCTTAGTTTGTTTTTATGTGTTCTTAGTTTGGATATATGTGTTCTTAGTTTGGATATATGTGTTTAGTTTGGATATATGTTTTCTAGTTTGGATATATGTGTTCTAGATTGGATATATGTGTTCTAGATTTATATGTGTTCTTGTAGTTCTTGTATAAGTGTTTTTCTCTTTGTGTTGCACTGCTGTGGGATGGGGAAACAATTTTTAGTTTTATTTCATATATGTGAATACATGCAGTCAAATGACAGAGTGTTCGTGATTCCTGACTCATAGTGACTTAGGGCCCCGTTAATCTATATCTTAAAACTTTGTATTTTATGGAAGGTTTTACAAATGTTTTATATTTGATTTTTTTAATATTCTTTATTTTTACTCTAACTTTTTTAATTGTTTCAATTAACAAATATCTCGCTTTCGTTTTGTTCTGATTTCAAGGTTTTATTTTATTTGTTTTGTTTTGTTTTTTCCTTCCTTTTTCTACCCAATTGTATCTTTCCAATCACCCCACTCTTCCGAACCACCCCGGTCTCTGCTCCACCCCCTCTGCCGATCCGGGGAGGGCTGCAGACTACCACATGCCTCCTCCCATACATGTGGAGTCACCAGCCGCTTCTTTTCACCTGACAGTGAGGAGTTTCACCAGGGGGACGTAGTGCGTGGGAGGATCACGGTATTCCCCCCAGTTCCCCACCTGAACAGGCGCCCCTACCGACCGACCAGATGAGGCGCTAGTGCAGCGACCAGGACACATACCCGCTTCCCACCCACAGACACGGTCAGTTGTGTCTGTAGGGACGCCCGACCAAGCCAGAGGTAACACGCGGATTCGAACCGACAATCCCCGTGTTGGTAGGTAACGGAATAGACCACCACACAGGTGGGATGCACCCGGACGTTGATGCAGTGACCGGGACGGCTCGGAAGAGTGGGGTAATTGGCCGGATACAACTGGGGAGAAAAAGGAAGGGGAAAAAGAAAAATATATATATAATAACATAAAAAAGAAAGTAGTTCATCATGGCGTGGTTCTTGCCCAGTATGATTACATTGACGGCTGTTATTTTGTTGTTAATACACTATTTTGTTTTTCTCATTCAACTTTTTGTTAAGTCATTTTTTTTAATTTTTTTTTATTTATTGTATGTTTGAGAATGGGACACAAACTGTCTTGAATTAGTGTTTGACAGTAAAAGGTTCCTGTCAGTAAACACTCAGACAGCAAGAGTTAGGAATGGTACTCAGCCCTGGTCTGACAACATCCACTGACTAAAAGCTGAACGGGACCGTTGGTCAAAAGACAAATGAATAAAACATCTCGAGTGATTTCATTTAACACAGTGTTTCCATTCGTTTGTGTATCTGAGTGACATCATCACTCCAGGGAAGACAACAAAGCTCCGCCCCTCTCGAATCACCAAAAAGGTAAAACCAGGAAACAGATGTCGTCATTCTTCCTCTCCTCACTGGTGAAGCACACACACACTGAGAGACAGACGACAAGATTCACCTACAGACCAAACCCCCCACTTCCACTGAGGGAGACAGCCTGTCTGTCCACAGCTACAGGAGGGAATACTGGACCAGGCTGGGACTGACACCTGCTGCTGACTGGACTCACTGGACGGGAATGAACCAAGGAGTGAGGTCTGTACACTGAAATGTTCGAAACTTTGCCGAATAGAATAAGTATTAAGAGCATTTCGGGGTGCAGACCTCACTCGTGTGTTCTATGTTTTGCGATTTTTGTGTTGCACCCTGATATTTTTCTCTGGATATGAGCACACCTGGTCCTCTTCTGAAGCTTTACAAGAACCACCACTCAAAGTGAAACTAACCTTCAGATCGTTGTAGAGGAGGGAGTGGTACTACAGCTGTCTGGTTTCGTGTTTGACCGGTCTAACAAGTTTAACTTCAGATTCACTCTGAGAGAAAATGGCTTCCCGCCCATCACTTCCAGAAGAGGATCTCTCCTGTCCTCTGTGTCATGACATCTTTAAAGATCCTGTAGTGCTGTCATGTAGCCACAGCTTCTGTAAAGACTGTCTACAGAAATGGTGGCGAGACAAACCATTACGGGAGTGTCCACTTTGTAAGAGAAGATCTTCGAAGAGTGAACCACCTTGTAGTTTGGCGTTAAAGAACCTGTGTGAGGCCTTCTTAAAGGACAGCAGTCACAGAGCTGCAGCAGAGTCCGAGACTCTCTGCAGTCTGCATGCTGAGAAACTCAAACTCTTCTGTCTGGACCATCAGCAGCCAATGTGTGTCGTCTGTCTACACTCAAAAATACACACCGACCACAGAATCGGACCCATCGGTGAAGCTGCAGTGGATCACAGGGAGGAACTCCAGAAATCACTGAAGCCCTTACAGGAGAAGTTAAAGGATTTAGATGAAGCTAAAAGAAACTTTGACCAAACAACAAAACACATTAAGGTCCAGGCCCAGAACACAGAGAGGCAGATTAAAGAGGAGTTTAAGAAACTTCACCAGTTTCTACAAGAGGAAGAGGAAGCAAGGATTACTGCAGTGAGGGAGGAAGAGGAGCAGAAGTGTCAGATGATGAAGGAGAAGATTGAGGGGCTGAACAGAGAGATAGCAGGCCTCTCAGACACAGTTGAAGCCATAGAGAAGGAACTGGGATCTGAAGACATCTGATTCCTGCAGAACTACAAGACTACAGTGAAAAGAGCCCAGAGCACACTGCCAGATGTTCCACAGCTGGTCTCAGGAGCACTGATAGACGTGGCCAAACACCTGGGCAACCTGAGCTTCACAGTCTGGAACAAGATGAAGGAGATGGTGACCTACACTCCTGTGATTCTGGACCCAAACACTGCTGATCCAATTCTAATCCTGTCTGAGGATCTGACCAGTGTGAGACGTGGAGAGAGACAGCAGCTTCCAGAAAACCCAGAGAGGTTTAACAGGTACTCTGTCCTGGGCTCTGAGGGTTTTAATTCAGGAACTCACTGCTGGGATGTTGAGGTTGGAGAAAGTTCAGGCTGGGCACTGGGTGTGATGGAAGAGGCTGTCCAGAGGAAGACAGACGAAAGACGTAGAGCCTGGAGGATATGGTTCTTTTTAGGTAAATACTCAGCAGCATCTCCATCAAGAAAAGACACTGTTCTCTCAGTGAGACTGAAGCCTCAGTGGATCAGAGTGAAGTTGGACTGGAACAGATTAACTCTGTCATTCTCTGATCCTGATACCAACACACACATACACACCTTCACACACACTTTTACTGAAAGGCTGTTTCCAGTTATAGATCCTTGGGATGCAGACTGTATGAAGGTGTTACCAGTGAAGGTCTTTGTAAAACTGGAACAATAGAAACAGAGATTATGATGGTGAAAACGGACTTGAAGTGATGTAACAATTTGTGTGTGAATATATATATGTGTGTGTGTGTGTGTGTATGAAGTATATAAGTATATATTTATAGTATATACGTATAAGTATACATTATTATTACTGTATAGGGTAAAATAATCACATGTATACTGCTGTTATTATATCAGTGTATATTGATCCATGTTTCTACAAACTGTTAGTAATTCCTAAAACAAAGACCTCGTGTGTTTCCAACCAGTCATTTGGCTGAACTGTGTGTACATGTAGTGTCTTTACACCTCCCACACCAGCCTTCCTCTCTAAAATGATCCGGATCCCAGACTAGTATTCTGACTCAGTCACAGACTAACACCAACATAACTCACCCCGTCCTGTTCACAGATGTGAGGTAGGACTCAACTCCTGCTGCAGGATTTTACTGTAGTCACTCTTGTGGTGGATGTACACACCATTGAAATCCGGTTTCAGACTGATGTGGTTCACGTCTTTACCTCTCCTCGTCTCCAATTTAACTCATAACGTCTGTAATAGTATTGTTTGCTTGGTGATTTTCAACAGTTGTTATAATAAAACAAGATGAAAAAAACAGGATGGTGTTATAATCTGGAGGGTTTTTTGGGGGGGGGGTAATTTCATTTCTAAAAAAAAACATGTACTTAATTAGTCTTGATAATTATCTTAATGATTTGTTGCAGCAGACTGTGTAGCACTTGTGTGTGCATTGTTTTGTACTGAAATACAAGTGCAGCATTAGGCCACGTATGTTAAACAGCTTGGACTGACAGGACAGGTACACTTTATACTAAGATTTCACTATAAATACATACTGTGGAGTAGGGTCCGGGGAGCAAGACTAGACAGAAGAGAAACCACAGTACTGGGTTCTGTTAGGACCAGAGAGGGGAGCCACTGTTCTGGTCTACCAATTTACAATTTCATTTAGCAGACGCTTTTATCCAAAGCCCCGTACATCCGACAGTAATACAACACAAGCAAGGATCTAGTCAAGAGGCCGCAAGGCAACTAAGTGCCACAAAACTAGGTTCAATTCTGATAGGACATCGGTGTCAACAGGCAGCGCACAAAGACAATGCAAAGGGTGCAGACACGCAGTTTTTTTTACGTCGATACCCTCAGGTGTGGAGGTGTTGGAGAAAGAACTGGGTCTTTAGCTTCTTCTTAAAGATGGAGAGGGACTCGGCGGATTGAATGGAGTTTGGTTACTTGTTCCACCACCGGGGCACTACAGAAGAGAAGAGTCTGGCTAGTGGCTAGGCTCCGCTTCCTGTGTTGTAAAATGGCAGTGTGAACTCTTGTTGGCAGTGGCCTTACCCAGTACCGTCCATCCAGTGTCTTTGTCGACGTCAGCGTCTCATTTATAGTTTTCGCTTGATGGCTGGAAGAACTTGGTCTCGTACATCCTGTGGGCCCAGTGACCACGGCCCTGCCTGGAGCTTTGCCCGAAGAGAAAACAGCGAGGACGTTCTGACAGTTCTTAGTTTGGATATATGTGTTCTTAGTTTGGATATATGTGTTCTTAGTTTGGATATATGTCTTTAGTTTGGATATATGTGTTCTTAGTTTGGATATATGTGTTCTTAGTTTGGATATATGTCTTTAGTTTGGATATATGTGTTCTTAGTTTGGATATATGTGTTCTTAGTTTGGATATATGTGTTCTTAGTTTGGATATATGTGTTTAGTTTGGATATATGTGTTCTCATTTTGGATATATGTGTTTAGTTTGGATATATGTGTTCTTAGTTTGGATATATGTCTTTAGTTTGGATATATGTGTTCTTAGTTTGGATATATGTGTTCCTAGTTTCGATATATGTGTTCTTAGTTTGGATATATGTGTTTAGTTTGGATATATGTGTTCTCAGTTTGGATATATGTGTTTAGTTTGGATATATGTGTTCTTAGTTTGGATATATGTCTTTAGTTTGGATATATGTGTTCTCAGTTTGGATATATGTGTTTAGTTTGGATATACACTACCGTTCAAAAGTTTGGGATCACCCAAACAATTTTGTGTTTTCCATGAAAAGTCACACTTATTCACCACCATATGTTGTGAAATGAATAGAAAATAGAGTCAAGACATTGACAAGGTTAGAAATAATGATTTGTATTTGAAATAAGATTTTTTTTTACATCAAACTTTGCTTTCGTCAAAGAATCCTCCATTTGCAGCAATTACAGCATTGCAGACCTTTGGCATTCTAGCTGTTAATTTGTTGAGGTAATCTGGAGAAATTGCACCCCACGCTTCCAGAAGCAGCTCCCACAAGTTGGATTGGTTGGATGGGCACTTCTTTGAGCAGATTGAGTTTCTGGAGCATCACATTTGTGGGGTCAATTAAACGCTCAAAATGGCCAGAAAAAGAGAACTTTCATCTGAAACTCGACAGTCTATTCTTGTTCTTAGAAATGAAGGCTATTCCATGCGAGAAATTGCTAAGAAATTGAAGATTTCCTACACCGGTGTGTACTACTCCCTTCAGAGGACAGCACAAACAGGCTCTAACCAGAGTAGAAAAAGAAGTGGGAGGCCGCGTTGCACAACTGAGCAAGAAGATAAGTACATTAGAGTCTCTAGTTTGAGAAACAGACGCCTCACAGGTCCCCAACTGGCATCTTCATTAAATAGTACCCGCAAAACACCAGTGTCAAATCTACAGTGAAGAGGCGGCTGCGGGATTCTGGGCTTCAGGGCAGAGTGGCAAAGAAAAAGCCATATCTGAGACTGACCAATAAAAGAAAAAGATTAAGATGGGCAGAAGAACACAGACATTGGACAGAGGAAGACTGGAAAAAAGTGTTGTGGATGGATGAATCCAAGTTTGAGGTGTTTGGATCACAAAGAAGAACGTTTGTGAGACGCAGAACAAATGAAAAGATGCTGGAAGAATGCCTGACGCCATCTGTTAAGCATGGTGGAGGTAATGTGATGGTCTGGGGTTGCTTTGGTGCTGGTAAGGTGGGAGATTTGTACAGGGTAAAAGGGATTCTGAATAAGGAAGGCTATCACTCCATTTTGCAACGCCATGCCATACCCAGTGGACAGCGCTTGATTGGAGCCAATTTCATCCTACAACAGGACAATGACCCTAAACACACCTCCAAATTGTGCAAGAACTATTTAGAGCAGAAGCAGGCAGCTGGTATTCTATCGGTAATGGAGTGGCCAGCGCAGTCACCAGATCTGAACCCCATTGAGCTGTTGTGGGAGCAGCTTGACCATATGGTACGCAAGAAGTGCCCATCCAACCAATCCAACTTGTGGGAGCTGCTTCTGGAAGCGTGGGGTGCAATTTCTCCAGATTACCTCAACAAATTAACAGCTAGAATGCCAAAGGTCTGCAATGCTGTAATTGCTGCAAATGGAGGATTCTTTGACGAAAGCAAAGTTTGATGTAAAAAAATCTTATTTCAAATACAAATCATTATTTCTAACCTTGTCAATGTCTTGACTCTATTTTCTATTCATTTCACAACATATGGTGGTGAATAAGTGTGACTTTTCATGGAAAACACAAAATTGTTTGGGTGATCCCAAACTTTTGAACGGTAGTGTATGTCTTTAGTTTGGATATATGTGTTCTTAGTTTGGATATATGTGTTTAGTTTGGATATATGTGTTCTTAGTTTGGATATATGTGTTTAGTTTGGATTTTCAGTGCATCCGGAAAGTATTCACACCCCTTCACTTTCTCCACATTTTGTTATGTTACAGCCTTATTCCAAAATGGATTAAATTCCTTTTTTTCCTCATCAATCGACACACAATACCCCATAATGACAAAGTCAAAAAGGTTTTGTAGAAATTTTTTGCAAATTTATTAAAAATAAAAAACTGAAATATTTCATGTACATAAGTATTCACACCCTTTGCTATGACACTCAAAATTGAGCTCAGGTTCATCCTGTTTCCACTGATCATCCTTGAGATGTTTCTACATCTTGATCGGAGTCCACCTGTAGTAAATTCAATGGATTGGACATGATTTGGACAACACTACATCGCAATACGTACGTGTCAGAGGACACGTGTTTGCAAGACCAAAATATGTGTATATGGACACGTATTAGTTGCCACTGGGGCCGCAATCCCGTTTTCTGGCCACTCGGGGCGCAACAAAAAGGGCGGACAGCGTCATGGTGGCAGCAGTCCTGCAACCAACATAGTAGATGAATGCGGGAGGTGCGGCAAGACGCAGGACACCGATGAGGGGAAGTGTCCTGCAATGAACAGGAAGTGCAACAACTGTCATAAAAAGGGACATTGGGAGCGTGTATGTCACTCTAAAGCGGTGACAGACGTCACTGAAGAGGTTAAACAGCTGTACTTTCTGGGAGAAGTTGGCAAAGACAGCAGTCAGGAACATTCGCTCCACCATCTTTGTTCAATATTTTTGACATTCTATTGCGTCATGACCATGGTCATGACAGACCTAGTAGGCTACAGGGCGCCCCTAGCGGCATCTGTGAGATACGTGTCAATGAACACGTATAAGTTACTTGCAGAAGCGTGTCCATACACACGTAAAGAGGACGAGACCGGTCTGGATTTGGAAAGGCACACACCTGTCTATATAAGGTCCCACTGTTGACAGTGCATGTCAGAGCAGAAACCGAGCCATGAAGTCAACCTCCGAGACAGGATTGTATCGAGGCACAGATCTGGGGAAAGGTACAAAAAAAATTCAACAGTTTTGAAGGTCCCGAAGAGCACAGTGGTCTCCATCATTCGTAAATGGAAGAAGTTTGGATCCACCAGGACTCTTCCTAGAGCTGGCCGCCCAGCCAAACTGAGCAATCGGGGGAGAAGGGCCTTGGTCAGGGAGGTGACCAAGAACGCGATGGTCACTCTGACAGAGCTCCAGCGTTCCTCTGTGGAGATAGGAGAACCTTCCAGAAGGACAGCCATCTCTGCAGCACTCCACCAATCAGGCCTTTATGGTAGAGTGGCCAGACGGAAGCCTCTGCGCAGTAAAAGGCCCATGACAGCCCGCTTGGAGTTTGCCAGAAAGCACCTAAAGGACTCTCAGACCATGAGAGACAAGATTCTCTGGTCTGATGAAACCAAGATTGATCTCTTTGGCCTGAATGCCAAACGTCACGTCTGGAGGAAACCAGGCACCTCTCATCACCTTGCTAATACCATCCCTACAGTGAAGCATGGTGGTGGCAGCATCATGCTGTGGGGACGTTTTTCAGTGGCAGGAACTGGGAGACTAGTCAGGATCGAGGGAAAGATGAATGGAGCAAAGTACATAGAGATCCTTGATGAAAACCTGCTCCAGAGCGCTCAGGACCTCAGACCGGGGCGAAGGTTTATCTTTCAACACGACAACGACCCTAAGCACCCAGCCAAGACAACGAAGGAGTGGCTTCGGGACAAGTCTGTGAATGTCCTTGAGTGGCCCAGCCAGAGCCCAGACTTGAACCCCATTGAAGATCTCAGGAAAGACCTGAAAATAACTGTGCAGCAATGCTCCCCATCTAACCTTACAGAGCTCGAGAGGATCTGCAGAGAAGAATGGGAGAAATACCCCAAATATAGGTGTGCCAAGCTTGTAGCTTCATACCCAAGAAGACTTGAGGCTGTAATCGCTGCCAAGGGTGCCTCAACCAAGTACTGAGTAAAGGGTGTGAATACTTATGTACATGCAATATTTCAGTTTTTTATTTTTAATAAATTTGCAAAAATTTCTACAAAACCTTTTTCGCTTTGTCATTATGGGGTATTGTGTGTAGATTGATGAGAAAAAAATAAATAAATGTAATCCCTTTTGGAATAAGGTTGTAACATAACAAAATGTGGGGAAAGTGAAGGGGTGTGAATACTTTCCGGATGCACTGTATGTGTTCTTAGTTTGTTTTTATGTGTTCTTAGTTTGGATATATGTGTTCTTAGTTTGGATATATGTGTTTAGTTTGGATATATGTTTTCTAGTTTGGATATATGTGTTCTAGATTGGATATATGTGTTCTAGATTTATATGTGTTCTTGTAGTTCTTGTATAAGTGTTTTTCTCTTTGTGTTGCACTGCTGTGGGATGGGGAAACAATTTTTAGTTTTATTTCATATATGTGAATACATGCAGTCAAATGACAGAGTGTTCGTTATTCCTGACTCATAGTGACTTAGGGCCCCGTTAATCTATATCTTAAAACTTTGTATTTTATGGAAGGTTTTACAAATGTTTTATATTTGATTTTTTTAATATTCTTTATTTTTACTCTAACTTTTTTAATTGTTTCAATTAACAAATATCTCGCTTTCGTTTTGTTCTGATTTCAAGGTTTTATTTTATTTGTTTTGTTTTGTTTTTTCCTTCCTTTTTCTACCCAATTGTATCTTTCCAATCACCCCACTCTTCCGAACCACCCCGGTCTCTGCTCCACCCCCTCTGCCGATCCGGGGAGGGCTGCAGACTACCACATGCCTCCTCCCATACATGTGGAGTCACCAGCCGCTTCTTTTCACCTGACAGTGAGGAGTTTCACCAGGGGGACGTAGTGCGTGGGAGGATCACGGTATTCCCCCCAGTTCCCCACCTGAACAGGCGCCCCTACCGACCGACCAGATGAGGCGCTAGTGCAGCGACCAGGACACATACCCGCTTCCCACCCACAGACACGGTCAGTTGTGCCTGTAGGGACGCCCGACCAAGCCAGAGGTAACACGCGGATTCGAACCGACAATCCCCGTGTTGGTAGGTAACGGAATAGACCACCACACAGGTGGGATGCACCCGGACGTTGATGCAGTGACCGGGACGGCTCGGAAGAGTGGGGTAATTGGCCGGATACAACTGGGGAGAAAAAGGAAGGGGAAAAAGAAAAATATATATATAATAACATAAAAAAGAAAGTAGTTCATCATGGCGTGGTTCTTGCCCAGTATGATTACATTGACGGCTGTTATTTTGTTGTTAATACACTATTTTGTTTTTCTCATTCAACTTTTTGTTAAGTCATTTTTTTTAATTTTTTTTTATTTATTGTATGTTTGAGAATGGGACACAAACTGTCTTGAATTAGTGTTTGACAGTAAAAGGTTCCTGTCAGTAAACACTCAGACAGCAAGAGTTAGGAATGGTACTCAGCCCTGGTCTGACAACATCCACTGACTAAAAGCTGAACGGGACCGTTGGTCAAAAGACAAATGAATAAAACATCTCGAGTGATTTCATTTAACACAGTGTTTCCATTCGTTTGTGTATCTGAGTGACATCATCACTCCAGGGAAGACAACAAAGCTCCGCCCCTCTCGAATCACCAAAAAGGTAAAACCAGGAAACAGATGTCGTCATTCTTCCTCTCCTCACTGGTGAAGCACACACACACTGAGAGACAGACGACAAGATTCACCTACAGACCAAACCCCCCACTTCCACTGAGGGAGACAGCCTGTCTGTCCACAGCTACAGGAGGGAATACTGGACCAGGCTGGGACTGACACCTGCTGCTGACTGGACTCACTGGACGGGAATGAACCAAGGAGTGAGGTCTGTACACTGAAATGTTCGAAACTTTGCCGAATAGAATAAGTATTAAGAGCATTTCGGGGTGCAGACCTCACTCGTGTGTTCTATGTTTTGCGATTTTTGTGTTGCACCCTGATATTTTTCTCTGGATATGAGCACACCTGGTCCTCTTCTGAAGCTTTACAAGAACCACCACTCAAAGTGAAACTAACCTTCAGATCGTTGTAGAGGAGGGAGTGGTACTACAGCTGTCTGGTTTCGTGTTTGACCGGTCTAACAAGTTTAACTTCAGATTCACTCTGAGAGAAAATGGCTTCCCGCCCATCACTTCCAGAAGAGGATCTCTCCTGTCCTCTGTGTCATGACATCTTTAAAGATCCTGTAGTGCTGTCATGTAGCCACAGCTTCTGTAAAGACTGTCTACAGAAATGGTGGCGAGACAAACCATTACGGGAGTGTCCACTTTGTAAGAGAAGATCTTCGAAGAGTGAACCACCTTGTAGTTTGGCGTTAAAGAACCTGTGTGAGGCCTTCTTAAAGGACAGCAGTCACAGAGCTGCAGCAGAGTCCGAGACTCTCTGCAGTCTGCATGCTGAGAAACTCAAACTCTTCTGTCTGGACCATCAGCAGCCAATGTGTGTCGTCTGTCTACACTCAAAAATACACACCGACCACAGAATCGGACCCATCGGTGAAGCTGCAGTGGATCACAGGGAGGAACTCCAGAAATCACTGAAGCCCTTACAGGAGAAGTTAAAGGATTTAGATGAAGCTAAAAGAAACTTTGACCAAACAACAAAACACATTAAGGTCCAGGCCCAGAACACAGAGAGGCAGATCAAAGAGGAGTTTAAGAAACTTCACCAGTTTCTACAAGAGGAAGAAGAAGCAAGGATTACTGCAGTGAGGGAGGAAGAGGAGCAGAAGTGTCAGATGATGAAGGAGAAGATTGAGGCGCTTAACAAAGAGATAGCAGGCCTCTCAGACACAGCTGAAGCCATAGAGAAGGAACTGGGATCTGAAGACATCTCATTCCTGCAGAACTACAAGACTACAGTGAAAAGAGCCCAGAGCACACTGCCAGATGTTCCACAGCTGGTCTCAGGAGCACTGATAGACGTGGCCAAACACCTGGGCAACCTGAGCTTCACAGTCTGGAACAAGATGAAGGAGATAGTCTCCTACACTCCTGTGATTCTGGACCCAAACACTGCTGATCCAATTCTAATCCTGTCTGAGGATCTGACCAGTGTGAGACGTGGAGAGAGACAGCAGCTTCCAGAAAACCCAGAGAGGTTTAACAGGTACTCTGTCCTGGGCTCTGAGGGTTTTAATTCAGGAACTCACTGCTGGGATGTTGAGGTTGGAGAAAGTTCAGGCTGGGCACTGGGTGTGATGGAAGAGGCTGTCCAGAGGAAGACAGACGAAAGACGTAGAGCCTGGAGGATATGGTTCTTTTTAGGTAAATACTCAGCAGTATCTCCATCAAGAAAAGACACTGTTCTCTCAGTGAGACTGAAGCCTCAGTGGATCAGAGTGAAGCTGGACTGGAACAGAGGAACTCTGTCATTCTCTGATCCTGATACCAACACACGCATACACACCTTCACACACACTTTTACTGAAAGGCTGTTTCCAGTTATAGATCCTTGGGATGCAGACTTTATTAAGGTGTTACCAGGGAAGGTCTTCGTAAAACTGGAACAATAGAAATAGAGATTATGATGGTGAAAACTGACTTGAAGTGATGTAACAATTTGTTTGTGAATATATGTGTGTGTGTGTGTGTGTGTGTGTGTGTGTGTGTGTGTATGAAGTATATAAGTATATATTTATAGTATATACATATAAGTATACATTATTATTACTGTATAGGGTAAAATAATCACATGTATACTGCTGTTATTATATCAGTGTATATTGATCCATGTTTCTACAAAGACCTCGTGTGTTTCCAACCAGTCATTTGGCTGAACTGTGTGTACATGTAGTGTCTTTACACCTCCCACACCAGTCTTCCTCTCTAAAATGATCCGGATCCCAGACTAGTATTCTGACTCAGTCACAGACTAACACCAACATAACTCACCCCGTCCTGTTCACAGATGTGAGGTAGGACCCAACTCCTGCTGCAGGATTTTACTGTAGTCCCTCTTGTGGTGGATGTACACACCATTGAAATCCAGTTTTAGACTTTTGTGGTTCACGTCTTTACCTCTCCTCGTCTCCAATTTAACTCATAACTTCGGTAATAGTATTGTTTGCTTGGTGATTTTCAACAGTTGTTATAATAAAACAAGATGAAAAAAGAAGACGGTGTTATAATTTGGAGGTTTTTTTTTGATCACTTCTAAAAAAAAATGTACTTAATTAGTCTTGATAATTATCTTGATGGTTTGTTGCCATCACTGTCCACTAGATTAGAGCCTATGCAAGCTATATGATCTGGAAATCTTCAACTTGGACTGACAGGACAGGTACACTTTATAGTAAGATTTCAGTAACACTGCACACTATGAATACATACTGTGGAGTAGGGTCCGAGGAGCGAGACTAGACAGAAGAGAAACCACAGTACTGGGTTCTGTTAGGACCAGAGAGGGGAGCCACTGTTCTGGACTACCAATTTACAATTTCATTTAGCAGACGCTTTTATCCAAATCCCCGTACATCCAACAGTAATACAACACAAGCAAGGATCTAGTCAGGAGGCCGCAAGGCAACTAAGTGCCACAAAACTAGGTTCAAGTCCGATAGGACATCGGTGTCAACAGGCAGTGCACAAAGACAATGCAAAGGGTGCAGATGTAACGACCCTCACTCGTACAGGTGTTCGTGATAGAGATTCAGACCAGGGGTTCCTAACAGTGGCTTTTATTGCCTGCATTCACAAATAAAACAACAATCCATGAGATTTCTGCTGCAACGCGACTGCATACAAGTCTCCAGCGGAGATGGTCTAGCTCTCTCGTGCATGAGCTACCAAACAATGTTTCTCCTGGCTAACCTCATGCGTTGCATAGCATACTAAACTTACATGGAAATCAAAATGCACAACTCATTAATTTTCATGCAAACAAAAGTACAAAAAAAAACAAACAAAAGGACAGACAGCACTGGCATAGCGCACTGAGTGATTGTATAGTTTTAACATAGGAATTCTTGACTCTTGCAATATTCATAACCAAGTTCCTGCATTCAGGATCTCTCCTGTCCTGTGAGTCATGACATCTTTAAAGATCCTGTCATGCTGTCATGTAGCCACAGCTTCTGTAAAGACAGTCTACAGAAATGGTGGCGAGAGAAACTAATACAGGAGTGTCCACTGTTTGGCTATAGTGAGAGGTGGCTATCCTGAGTTCTTTAAAACATCTGTCCAATCAATCACATAAGTGGGGTTTCACTAATAAACATATCAGTGTTTAACTTGTATGTGTGTAATTACTACTTACTAGGCTATATGCAATATTCTTTCATTCAAAATCACTATTTAAGCATTAATTCGTACACTTTAGAATTAAATTAAAATATCTAGAATTACTTATAACCCTTAAACACTCTTCCACTTTTAAACAGAAAATACTCTTTTTCTTAATGAACTTAAAATATCAAAAGTAGTCATTCACCACAACTGTGTTATAAAAAAGTAGAAAATATTTACTTAGAAAATATTGTTCCGTGTTTAAATGCTTCGTTTTCAAATATCTTTTGAAATCTCCCAGTCAAATGCATTCACATACATACTGAAAACATAAGGGCCCAAGAAAAGAAAATAGCCGGCAATAACCTAGCCTACTTTCACCTACCCAGTTCAAATGATGCAGGCCTGAGTGTAGCTTGTGAACGTTGTAGCCTTACACAAAAGGCTGCTTCACCACGCAGGCAAAAACAAAATGGCTGCTTCACCACGCAGGCAAAAAACAAAATGGCTGCTTCACCACGCAGGCAAAAACAAAATGGCTGCTTCACCACGCAGGCAAAAACAAAATGGCTGCTTCACCACGCAGGCAAAAAACAAAACGGCTGCTTCACCACGCAGGCAAAAACAAAATGGCTGCTTCACCACGCAGGCAAAAAAACAAAAGAACGGTACCTTTACTCAACGGAGTGTAGCCTCAAATACACAAGGTCCAAGGCGGCGGCAGCAGGAGGAGATATGACAAGCAGATTCACTTTGAAGAGAAGACTCACGCAGCTGACGATCTCGGCAAAGTCCACCACTCGGCAACGCTATCCGGCTCCGTCGGGGTCTTTGTTCGCGGTCCGTTTCGCAGTTCCACGAAGGCTTTACTAGTCCAGGTCGCTGGTCGCTAGCTTGTTAGCGAAGTCCATGCAAAAGCACTAGCCACTAAGTCAGCAGCTAACTTAAACTTCTTTCCGTCTTCTTGTGCTGAGTAGTTCACTCAAAACGGACAGAACCATCACCATTACAGTTTACTATAAGAGTCCTGGTTGAACACTTTCACTAAAAATGGTGTCCACATTAACATAACATTTCGTGTTTCCCTTTCCAGCAGACAACACGCTTCTCACGTCTTACTCGTTCGTCTCTCTCTCTCCACTCCCTCGTCTCATACACTGTCTTCCCGTTTCTCTCCTCCACCCACTTCCTTGCCCTTTAACCTCCAATGTGATTGGCTCATTCACCGGAGTTTCAGAAATAAACTAAATTCACAAAACATTTGTGTACCTCTTTCTTCCTATTCTTACAGGCATTTTTAAAGCATTTTCACATATATTATTACACAACAAATATTTAACATTTTTAAATGCTGTATTCAGTAAAACATGAACATTACCCAATATGCATTTCTCTCACTGAGCAAAATCATAACTTCATTGCTGGTCAATGAATCTTAACATTAAAACCGTAAATTCTATTAATTAAACTATGAAACTATTCATTCAAAATGATATCTCATAATAACGAATCCATTTCAACAGGGTTACACACAGAAAATGGCGGCGGGGTTCAAACATGAAACAAACACGCTGCGGGCCTGTGAGCAGGTGGTGCTGAGCTGTCCTTCCTCGGTAATAAGCCTTTACTGGACTCGCAGTCCCGAAGGGCACAAAACGGGTGAGCGGACAACTCCCCAGAACCTCCCACACAAGATGGCTGCTCAGAACTGCGGAGCAATCCGGGGGGCGGTCCGGGAGACCGTCGCCACGGCCGGGACGCCAACCCGTAAATACTACATTATAAGCTCACACGTATTACCGTATATGACACCGTATGCGCGCGTTTGTGTTAGCTAGCAAACGCAACGTGAACTAGCAGTAAGCTATGTTATTAGCTCCGTGCTAAGCCAACGACATTCCGATACTTGGACCAACAAACACACACACGCGGTACAAGTGTACGACACGTCCGTAGTCCCTTACTCACACACACACTTCCTATAGACATTAACGACACACAACATCTAAGTTTTGGCTACCTAAATGTACCTTCTACTGTAGGCAGCCCGTCAGTTTGAGCAGCTCTCTCGTCCACCTCCGCTCCCTCGCGTCTTTTTCTCTTCTCCTCTCGTTTCCCCTCCCCAGCCAATCACATGTCGCGATACCTGCCCACGTGACCTTATCAACCAATAGCCATAAGGGTTGCTGGCGAGCCGTTCACTCAGCGCCATGTTATATTGCTGGGTTCCTGATACCCCTACAAATACTACACCTCCCAGCTATTTTAAACTAGCACTGACATAAAACTGATGATCTCATTTATTAATTTATTTGAATGGCCACACATTTTAACCTCTTGCTTTTTAACTGGTTTCCATGTATTTATAGAGTTATACAATTATTAGGAGGAGTCAGGCTTGGGTTACCCCGGGATTCATATGTATGTTTAGTTTGGAATATGTGTTCTAGTTTTATGTGTTCTATCATTTCTGTATGTGGGGTTTTGTCTGCATTGTGTTGCACTGCTGCGGGCTGGGGAAACCATATTTCCTCTTATTTCATGTACGCAAGTACATGAGACGAAATAACAAACTGTTCCTGATTCCTGATTCATAGTGAGTTAGAGCCCTGTTAATTTATATCTTAAACTTTTCATGAAAGCTTTTACTAATGTTTGATATTTGTGTTTTATACTCTTTATTTGTACTCTAACTTATTTTTTTATTGTTTTGATTAAGAAATTGCTGTCTTCCCTTTTGTTCTTATTTTATTTGTTTTTAGGTTTTTTTCCCCTCTCGGCCAATTACCTCACTCTTCCGAGCCGTCCCGGTCTCTGCTCCACCTCCTCTGCTGATCCGGGGAGGGCTGCAGACTACCACATGCCTCCTCCCATACATGTGGAAAGCTCCGCCCCTCTCGAATCACCAAAAAGGTAAAACCAGGAAACAGGTGTCGTCATTCTTCCTCTCCTCACTGGTGAAGCACACACACACCGAGAGACGGACGACAAGATTCACCTACAGACCAAACCCCCCACTTCCACTGAGGTAGACAGCCTGTCTGTCCACATTACAGGAGGGAATACTGGACCAGGCTGGGACTGACACCTGCTGCTGACTGGACTCACTGGACGGGAATGAACCAAGGAGTGAGGTCTGTACACTGGAATGTTCGAAACGTTGCCGAATAGAATAAGTATTAAGAGCATTTCGGGGTTCAGACTTCACTGCTTTGTTCCAAATTTTGCGATTTTTGTCTTGCACCCTGATATTTTTCTCTGGATATGAGCACAGCTGGTCCTCTTCTGAAGCTTTACAAGAACCACCACTCAGAGTGAAAGTGAAAGTAACCTTCAGATTGTTGTACAGGAGGGAGTGGTACTACACCTGTCTGGGTTCGTGTTTGACTGGTCTAACAAGTTTAACTTCAGATTCACTCTGAGAGAAAATGGCTTCCCGCCGATCACTTCCAGAAGAGGATCTCTCCTGTCCTCTGTGTCAAGACATCTTTAAAGATCCTGTCGTGCTGTCATGTAGCCACAGCTTCTGTAAAGACTGTCTACAGAAATGGTGGCGAGACAAACCATTACGGGAGTGTCCACTTTGTAAGAGAAGATCTTCGAAGAGTGAACCAACTTGTAGTTTGGCATTAAAGAACCTGTGTGAGACCTTCTTAAAGGACAGCAGTCACAGAGCTGCAGCAGAGTCTGAGACTCTCTGCAGTCTGCATGCTGAGAAACTCAAACTCTTCTGTCTGGACCATCAGCAGCCAGTGTGTCTCGTCTGTCTACACTCAAAAATACACACCAACCACAGAATCAGACCCATCGGTGAAGCTGCAATGGATCACAGGGAGCAACTCCAGAAATCACTGAAGCCCTTACAGGGGAAGTTAAAGGATTTAGATGAAGCTAAAAGAAACTTTGACCAAACAACAAAACACATTAAGGTCCAGGCCCAGAACACAGAGAGGCAGATTAAAGAGGAGTTTAAGAAACTTCTTGAGTTTCTACAAGAGGAAGAGGAAGCAAGGATTACTACAGTGAGGGAGGAAGAGGAGCACAAGTGTCAGATGATGAAGGAGAAGATTGAGGGGCTGAACAGAGAGATAGCAGGCCTCTCAGACACAGTTGAAGCCATAGAGAAGGAGCTGGGATCTGAAGACATCTCATTCCTGCAGAACTACAAGGTTACAGTGAAAAGAGCCCAGAGCACACGGCCAGATGTTCCACAGCTGGTCTCAGGAGCACTGATACACGTGGCCAAACACCTGGGCAACCTGAGAGTCACAGTCTGGAACAAGATGAAGGAGATGGTCTCCTGCACTCCTGTGATTCTGGACCCAAACACTGCTCATCCAAATCTAATCCTGTCTGAGGATCTGACCAGTGTGAGACGTGGCGAGAAACAACAGCTTCCAGAAAACCCAGAGAGGTTTAATGGGAACTCTGTCCTGGGCTCTGAGGGTTTTAATTCAGGAACTCACAGCTGGGATGTTGAGGTTGGAGAAAGTTCAAACTGGGCACTGGGTGTGATGGAAGAGTATGTCCAGAGGAAGACACACAGAAGAGGCAGAGTATGGAGGATATGGTTCTATTTAGGTGAATACTTAGCATTACCTCCATCAGGACCAGCCACTATTCTCTCAGTGAGAGTGAAGCCTCAGAGGATCAGAGTGAAGCTGGACTGCAACAGAGGAACTCTGTCATTCTCTGATCCAGAAACCAACACACACATACACACCTTCACACACACTTTTACTAAAAGGCTGTTTCCAGTTATAGATCCTTGGGATGCAGACTGTATGAAGGTGTTACCAGTGAAGGTCTTCGTAAAACTGGAACAATAGAAATAGAGATTATGATGGTGAAAACGGACTTGAAGTGATGTAACAATTTGTGTGTGAATATATATATATATATATATATATATATGTGTGTGTGTGTGTGTGTGTGTGTGTATTAAGTATATAAATATATATCTATAGTATATAAGTATATATTAATACTGTATAGGGTAAAATAATCACATGTATACTGCTGTTATTATATCAGTGTATATTGATCCATGTTTCTACAAACTGTTAGTAATTCCTAAAACATTGACCTCGTGTGTTTCCAACCAGTCATTTGGCTGAACTGTGTGTACATGTAGTGTCTTTACACCTCACACACCAGTCTTCCTCTCTAAAATGATCCGGATCCCAGACTAGTATTCTGACTCAGTCACAGACTAACACCAACATAACTCACCCCGTCCTGTTCACAAATGTGAGGTAGGACTCACCTCCTGCTGCAGGATTTTACTGTAGTCACTCTTGTGGTGGATGTACACACCATTGATTCAAACAAATCCGGTTTCAGACTGATGTGGTTCACGTCTTTACCTCTCCTCGTCTCCAATGTAACTCATAACTTCGGTAATCGTATTGTTTGCTTGGTGATTTTCAACAGTTGTTATAATAAAACAAGATGAAAAAATAAGATGGTGTTATAATCTGGAGGTTTTTTTTATCATTTCTAAAAAAAAATGTACTTAATTAGTGTTGATAATTATCTTGATGGTTTGTTGCCATCACTGTCCACTAGATTAGAGCCTATGCAAGCTATATGATCTGAAAATCTTCAGCTTGGACTGACAGGACAGGTACACTTTATAGTAAGATTTCAGTAACACTGCACACTATAAATACATACTGTGGAGTAGGGTCCGGGGAGCGAGACTAGACAGAAGAGAAACCACCGTACTGGGTTCTGTTAGGACCAGAGAGGGGAGCCACTGTTCTGGACTACCAATTTACAATTTCATTTAGCAGACGCTTTTATCCAAAGTCCCGTACATCCGACAGTAATACAACACAAGCAAGGATCTAGTCAGGAGGCCGCAAGGCAACTAAGTGCCACAAAACTAGGTTCAAGTCCGATAGGACAGAGGTGTCAACAGGCAGTGCACAAACACAATGCAAAGGGTGCAGATGTAATGACCCTCACTCGTGCAGGTGTTCGTGATAGAGATCCAGACCAGGGGTTCCTAACAGTGGCTTTTATTGCCTGCATTCACAAATAAAACAACAATCCATGAGATTTCTGATGCAACGCGACTGCATACAAGTCTCCAGCGGAGATGGTCTAGCTCTCTCGTGCATGAGCTAGCAAACAATGTTTCTCCTGGCTAACCTCATGCGTTGCATAGCATACTAAACTTACATGGAAATCAAAATGCACAACTCATTAATTTTCGTGCCAACAAAAGTACAAACCAAACCAAACAAAAGGACAGACAGCACTGGCATAGCGCACTGAGTGATTGTATAGTTTTAACATAGAAATTCTTGACTCTTGCAATATTCATAACCAAGTTCCTGCATTCAGGATCTCTCCTGTCCTGTGTGTCATGACATCTTTAAAGATCCTGTCATGCTGTCATGTAGCCACAGCTTCTGTAAAGACTGTCTACAGAAATGGTGGCGAGAGAAACTAATACAGGAGTGTCCACTGTTTGGCTATAGTGAGAGGTGGCTATCCTGAGTTCTTTAAAACATCTATCCAATCAATCAAATAAGTGGGGTTTCACTAATAAACATATCAGTGTTTAACTTGTATGTGTGTAATTACTACTTACTAGGCTATATGCAATATTCTTTCATCCAAAATCACTATTTAAGCATTAATTCGTACACTTTAGAATTAAATTAAAATATCTAGAATTACTTGTAACCCTTAAACACTCTTCCACTTTTAAACAGAAAATACTCTTTTTCTTAATTAACTTAAAATATCAAAAGTAGTCATTCACCACAACTGTGTTATAAAAAAGTATAAAATATTTACTTAGAAAATATTGTTCCGTGTTTAAATGCTTCGTTTTCAAATATCTTTTGAAATCTCCCAGTCAAATGCATTCACATACACATTGAAAACATAAGGGCCCAAGAAAAGAAAACAGCCGGCAATAACCTAGCCTACTTTCACCTACCCAGTTCAAATGATGCAGGCCTGAGTGTAGCTTGTGAACGTTGTAGCCTTAAACAAAATGGCTGCTTCACCACGCAGGCAAAAAACAAAATGGCTGCTTCACCACGCAGGCAAAAAACAAAATGGCTGCTTCACCACGCAGGCAAAAAACAAAATGGCTGCTTCACCACGCAGGCAAAAACAAAATGGCTGCTTCACCACGCAGGCAAAAAACAAAATGGCTGCTTCACCACGCAAGCAAAAACAAAATGGCTGCTTCGCCACGCAGGCAAAAACAAAATGGCTGCTACACCACGCAGGCAAAAAAAAAACAAAAGAACGGTACCTTTACTCAACGGCGTGTAGCCTCAAATACACAAGGTCCAAGGCGGCGGCAGCAGGAGGATATGACAAGCAGATTCCCGATGAAGAGAAGATTCACGCAGCTGACGATCTCGGCAAAGTCCACCACTCGGCAACGCTATCCGGCTCCGTCGGGGTC
This sequence comes from Lampris incognitus, assembly GCF_029633865.1. Taxonomy (NCBI): domain Eukaryota; kingdom Metazoa; phylum Chordata; class Actinopteri; order Lampriformes; family Lampridae; genus Lampris; species Lampris incognitus. Next base: position 144,967,594 of record NC_079212.1, on the reverse strand, counting down.
TTTGTTCGCGGTCCGTTTCGCAGTTCCACACAGGCTTTACTAGTCGAGGTCGCTAGCTTGTTAGCGAAGTCCATGCAAAAGCACTAGCCACTAAGTCAGCAGCTAACTTAAACTTCTTTCCGTCTTCTTGTGCGGAGTAGTTCACTCAAAACGGACAGAACCATCACCATTACAGTTTAGTATAAGAGTCCTGGTTGAACACTTTCACTAAAAATGGTGTCCACATTAACATAACATTTCGTGTTTCCCTTTCCAGCAGACAACACGCTTCTCACGTCTTACTCGTTCGTCTCTCTCTCTCCACTCCCTCGTCTCATACACTGTCTTCCCGTTTCTCTCCTCCACCCACTTCCTTGCCCTTTAACCTCCAATGTGATTGGCTCATTCACCGGAGTTTCAGAAATAAACTAAATGCACAAAACATTTGTGTACCTCTTTCTTCCTATTCTTACAGGCATTTTTAAAGCATTTTCACATATATTATTACACAACAAATATTCAACATTTTTAGATGCTGTATTCAGTAAAACATGAACATTACCCAATATGCATTTCTCTCACTGAGCAAACTCATAACTTCATTGCTGGTCAATGAATCTTAACATTAAAACCGTAAATTCTATTTATTAAACTATGAAACTATTTATTCAAAATTATATCTCATAATAACGAATCCATTTCAACAGGGTTACACACAGAAAATGGCGGCGGGGTTCAAACATGAAACAAACACGCTGCGGGCCTGTGAGCAGGTGGTGCTGAGCTGTCCTTCCTCGCTAATAAGCCTTTACTGGACTCGCAGTCCCGAAGGGCACAAAACGGGTGAGCGGACAACTCCCCAGAACCTCCCACACAAGATGGCTGCTCAGAACTGCGGAGCAATCCGGGGGGCGGTCCGGGAGACCGTCGCCACGGCCGGGACGCCAACCCGTAAATACTACATTATAAGCTCACACGTATTACCGTATATGACACCGTATGCGCGCGTTTGTGTTAGCTAGCAAACGCAACGTGAACTAGCAGTAAGCTATGTTATTAGCTCCGTGCTAAGCCAACGACATTCCGATACTTGGACCAACAAACACACACACGCGGTACAAGTGTACGACACGTCCGTAGTCCCTTACTCACACACACACTTCCTATAGACATTAACGACACACAACATCTAAGTTTCGGCTACCTAAATGTACCTTCTACTGTAGGCAGCCCGTCAGTTTGAGCAGCTCTCTCGTCCACCTCCGCTCCCTCGCGTCTTTTTCTCTTCTCCTCTCCCCTCCCCAGCCAATCACATGTCGCGATACCTGCCCACGTGACCTTATCAACCAATAGCCATAAGGGTTGCTGGCGAGCCGTTCACTCAGCGCCATGTTATATTGCTGGGTTCCTGATACCCCTACAAATACTACACCTCCCAGCTATTTTAAACTAGCACTGACATAAAACTGATGATCTCATTTATTAATTTATTTGAATGGCCACACATTTTAACCTCTTGCTTTTTAACTGGTTTCCATGTATTTATAGAGTTATACAATTATTAGGAGGAGTCAGGCTTGGGTTACCCCGGGATTCATATGTATGTTTCGTTTGGAATATGTGTTCTAGTTTTATGTGTTCTATCATTTCTGTATGTGGGGTTTTGTCTGCATTGTGTTGCACTGCTGTGGGCTGGGGAAACCATATTTCCTCTTATTTCATGTACGCAAGTACATGAGACGAAATAACAAACTGTTCCTGATTCCTGATTCATAGTGAGTTAGAGCCCTGTTAATTTATATCTTAAACTTTTCATGAAAGCTTTTACTAATGTTTGATATTTGTGTTTTATACTCTTTATTTGTACTCTAACTTATTTTTTTATTGTTTTGATTAAGAAATTGCTGTCTTCCCTTTTGTTCTTATTTTATTTGTTTTTAGGTTTTTTTCCCCTCTCGGCCAATTACCTCACTCTTCCGAGCCGTCCCGGTCTCTGCTCCACCTCCTCTGCTGATCCGGGGAGGGCTGCAGACTACCACATGGCTCCTCCCATACATGTGGAAAGCTCCGCCCCTCTCGAATCACCAAAAAGGTAAAACCAGGAAACAGGTGTCGTCATTCTTCCTCTCCTCACTGGTGAAGCACACACACACACTGAGAGACAGACGACAAGATTCACCTAGAGACCAAACCCCCCACTTCCACTGAGGTAGACAGCCTGTCTGTCCACATTACAGGAGGGAATACTGGACCAGGCTGGGACTGACACCTGCTGCTGACTGGACTCACTGGACGGGAATGAACCAAGGAGTGAGGTCTGTACACTGGAATGTTCGAAACGTTGCCGAATAGAATAAGTATTAAGAGCATTTCGGGGTTCAGACTTCACTGCTTTGTTCCAAATTTTGCGATTTTTGTGTTGCACCCTGATATTTTTCTCTGGATATGAGCACAGCTGGTCCTCTTCTGAAGCTTTACAAGAACCACCACTCAGAGTGAAAGTGAAAGTAACCTTCAGATTGTTGTACAGGAGGGAGTGGTACTACACCTGTCTGGGTTCGTGTTTGACTGGTCTAACAAGTTTAACTTCAGATTCACTCTGAGAGAAAATGGCTTCCCGCCGATCACTTCCAGAAGAGGATCTCTCCTGTCCTCTGTGTCAAAACATCTTTAAAGATCCTGTCGTGCTGTCATGTAGCCACAGCTTCTGTAAAGACTGTCTACAGAAATGGTGGCGAGACAAACCATTACGGGAGTGTCCACTTTGTAAGAGAAGATCTTCGAAGAGTGAACCAACTTGTAGTTTGGCGTTAAAGAACCTGTGTGAGACCTTCTTAAAGGACAGCAGTCACAGAGCTGCAGCAGAGTCTGAGACTCTCTGCAGTCTGCATGCTGAGAAACTCAAACTCTTCTGCCTGGACCATCAGCAGCCAGTGTGTCTCGTCTGTCTACACTCAAAAATACACACCAACCACAGAATCAGACCCATCGGTGAAGCTGCAATGGATCACAGGGAGCAACTCCAGAAATCACTGAAGCCCTTACAGGGGAAGTTAAAGGATTTAGATGAAGCTAAAAGAAACTTTGACCAAACAACAAAACACATTAAGGTCCAGGCCCAGAACACAGAGAGGCAGATTAAAGAGGAGTTTAAGAAACTTCTTGAGTTTCTACAAGAGGAAGAGGAAGCAAGGATTACTACAGTGAGGGAGGAAGAGGAGCACAAGTGTCAGATGATGAAGGAGAAGATTGAGGGGCTGAACAGAGAGATAGCAGGCCTCTCAGACACAGTTGAAGCCATAGAGAAGGAGCTGGGATCTGAAGACATCTCATTCCTGCAGAACTACAAGGTTACAGTGAAAAGAGCCCAGAGCACACGGCCAGATGTTCCACAGCTGCTCTCAGGAGCACTGATACACGTGGCCAAACACCTGGGCAACCTGAGAGTCACAGTCTGGAACAAGATGAAGGAGATGGTCTCCTGCACTCCTGTGATTCTGGACCCAAACACTGCTCATCCAAATCTAATCCTGTCTGAGGATCTGACCAGTGTGAGACGTGGCGAGAAACAACAGCTTCCAGAAAACCCAGAGAGGTTTAATGGGAACTCTGTCCTGGGCTCTGAGGGTTTTAATTCAGGAACTCACAGCTGGGATGTTGAGGTTGGAGAAAGTTCAAACTGGGCACTGGGTGTGATGGAAGAGTATGTCCAGAGGAAGACACACAGAAGAGGCAGAGTATGGAGGATATGGTTCTATTTAGGTGAATACTTAGCATTACCTCCATCAGGACCAGCCACTATTCTCTCAGTGAGAGTGAAGCCTCAGAGGATCAGAGTGAAGCTGGACTGCAACAGAGGAACTCTGTCATTCTCTGATCCAGAAACCAACACACACATACACACCTTCACACACACTTTTACTAAAAGGCTGTTTCCAGTTATAGATCCTTGGGATGCAGACTGTATGAAGGTGTTACCAGTGAAGGTCTTCGTAAAACTGGAACAATAGAAATAGAGATTATGATGGTGAAAACGGACTTGAAGTGATGTAACAATTTGTGTGTGAATATATATATATATATATGTGTGTGTGTGTGTATTAAGTATATAAATATATATCTATAGTATATAAGTATATATTATTATTACTGTATAGGGTAAAATAATCACATGTATACTGCTGTTATTATATCAGTGTATATTGATCCATGTTTCTACAAACTGTTAGTAATTCCTAAAACATTGACCTCGTGTGTTTCCAACCAGTCATTTGGCTGAACTGTGTGTACATGTAGTGTCTTTACACCTCACACACCAGTCTTCCTCTCTAAAATGATCCGGATCCCAGACTAGTATTCTGACTAAGTCACAGACTAACACCAACATAACTCACCCCGTCCTGTTCACAAATGTGAGGTAGGACTCACCTCCTGCTGCAGGATTTTACTGTAGTCACTCTTGTGGTGGATGTACACACCATTGATTCAAACAAATCCGGTTTCCGACTGATGTGGTTCACGTCTTTACCTCTCCTCGTCTCCAATTTAACTCATAACTTCGGTAATAGTATTGTTTGCTTGGTGATTTTCAACAGTTGTTATAATAAAACAAGATGAAAAAATAAGATGGTGTTATAATCTGGAGGTTTTTTTTGATCATTTCTAAAAAAAAAATGTACTTAATTAGTGTTGATAATTATCTTGATGGTTTGTTGCCATCACTGTCCACTAGATTAGAGCCTATGCAAGCTATATGATCTGAAAATCTTCAGCTTGGACTGACAGGACAGGTACACTTTATAGTAAGATTTCAGTAACACTGCACACTATAAATACATACTGTGGAGTAGGGTCCGGGGAGCGAGACTAGACAGAAGAGAAACCACCGTACTGGGTTCTGTTAGGACCAGAGAGGGGAGCCACTGTTCTGGACTACCAATTTACAATTTCATTTAGCAGACGCTTTTATCCAAAGTCCCGTACATCCGACAGTAATACAACACAAGCAAGGATCTAGTCAGGAGGCCGCAAGGCAACTAAGTGCCACAAAACTAGGTTCAAGTCCGATAGGACAGAGGTGTCAACAGGCAGTGCACAAACACAATGCAAAGGGTGCAGATGTAATGACCCTCACTCGTGCAGGTGTTCGTGATAGAGATCCAGACCAGGGGTTCCTAACAGTGGCTTTTATTGCCTGCATTCACAAATAAAACAACAATCCATGAGATTTCTGATGCAACGCGACTGCATACAAGTCTCCAGCGGAGATGGTCTAGCTCTCTCGTGCATGAGCTAGCAAACAATGTTTCTCCTGGCTAACCTCATGCGTTGCATAGCATACTAAACTTACATGGAAATCAAAATGCACAACTCATTAATTTTCGTGCCAACAAAAGTACAAACCAAACCAAACAAAAGGACAGACAGCACTGGCATAGCGCACTGAGTGATTGTATAGTTTTAACATAGAAATTCTTGACTCTTGCAATATTCATAACCAAGTTCCTGCATTCAGGATCTCTCCTGTCCTGTGTGTCATGACATCTTTAAAGATCCTGTCATGCTGTCATGTAGCCACAGCTTCTGTAAAGACTGTCTACAGAAATGGTGGCGAGAGAAACTAATACAGGAGTGTCCGCTGTTTGGCTATAGTGAGAGGTGGCTATCCTGAGTTCTTTAAAACATCTATCCAATCTATCAAATAAGTGGGGTTTCACTAATAAACATATCAGTGTTTAACTTGTATGTGTGTAATTACTACTTACTAGGCTATATGCAATATTCTTTCATCCAAAATCACTATTTAAGCATTAATTCGTACACTTTAGAATTAAATTAAAATATCTAGAATTACTTGTAACCCTTAAACACTCTTCCACTTTTAAACAGAAAATACTCTTTTTCTTAATTAACTTAAAATATCAAAAGTAGTCATTCACCACAACTGTGTTATAAAAAAGTAGAAAATATTTACTTAGAAAATATTGTTCCGTGTTTAAATGCTTCGTTTTCAAATATCTTTTGAAATCTCCCAGTCAAATGCATTCACATAAACATTGAAAACATAAGGGCCCAAGAAAAGAAAACAGCCGGCAATAACCTAGCCTACTTTCACCTACCCAGTTCAAATGATGCAGGCCTGAGTGTAGCTTGTGAACGTTGTAGCCTTAAACAAAATGGCTGCTTCACCACGCAGGCAAAAAACAAAATGGCTGCTTCACCACGCAGGCAAAAAAACAAAATGGCTGCTTCACCACGCAATGAAAAACAAAATGGCTGCTTCACCACGCAGGCAAAAAACAAAATGGCTGCTTCACCACGCAAGCAAAAACAAAATGGCTGCTTCGCCACGCAGGCAAAAACAAAATGGCTGCTACACCACGCAGGCAAAAAAAAAACAAAAGAACGGTACCTTTACTCAACGGCGTGTAGCCTCAAATACACAAGGTCCAAGGCGTCGACAGCAGGAGGAGATATGACAAGCAGATTCCCGATGAAGAGAAGATTCACGCAGCTGACGATCTCGGCAAAGTCCACCACTCGGCAACGCTATCCGGCTCCGTCGGGGTCTTTGTTCGCGGTCCGTTTCGCAGTTCCACACAGGCTTTACTAGTCGAGGTCGCTAGCTTGTTAGCGAAGTCCATGCAAAAGCACTAGCCACTAAGTCAGCAGCTAACTTAAACTTCTTTCTGTCTTCTTGTGCGGAGTAGTTCACTCAAAACGGACAGAACCATCACCATTACAGTTTAGTATAAGAGTCCTGGTTGAACACTTTCACTAAAAATGGTGTCCACATTAACATAACATTTCGTGTTTCCCTTTCCAGCAGACAACACGCTTCTCACGTCTTACTCGTTCGTCTCTCTCTCTCCACTCCCTCGTCTCATACACTATCTTCCTGTTTCTCTCCTCCACCCACTTCCTTGCCCTTTGACCTCCAATGTGATTGGCTCATTCACCGGAGTTTCAGAAATAAACTAAATTCACAAAACATTTGTGTACCTCTTTCTTCCTACTCTTACAGGCAATTTTAAAGCATTTTCACATATATTATTACACAACAAATATTCAACATTTTTAAATGCTGTATTCAGTAAAACATGAACATTACCCAATATGCATTCCTCTCACTGAGCAAACTCATAACTTCTTTGCTGGTCAATGAATATAAACATTAAAACCGTAAATTCTATTAATTAAACTATGAAACTATTTATTCAAAATGATATCTCATAATAACGAATCCATTTCAACAGGGTTACACACAGAAAATGGCGGCGGGGTTCAAACATGAAACAAACACGCTGCGGGCCTGTGAGCAGGTGGTGCTGAGCTGTCCTTCCTCGCTAATAAGCCTTTACTGGACTCACAGTCCCGAAGGGCACAAAACGGGTGAGCGGACAACTCCCCGGAACCTCCCACACAAGATGGCTGCTCCAAACTGCGGAGCGAATCCGGGGGGCGGTCCGGGAGACCGTCGACACGGCCGGGACGCCAACCCGTAAATACTACATTATAAGCTCACACGTATTACCGTATATGACACCGTATGCGCGCGTTTGTGTTAGCTAGCAAACGCAACGTGAACTAGCAGTAAGCTATGTTATTAGCTCCGTGCTAAGCCAACGACATTCCGATACTTGGACCAACAAACACACACACGCGGTACAAGTGTACGACACGTCCGTAGTCCCTTACTCACACACACACTTCCTATAGACATTAACGACACACAACATCTAAGTTTCGGCTACCTAAATGTACCTTCTACTGTAGGCAGCCCGTCAGTTTGAGCAGCTCTCTCGTCCACCTCCGCTCCCTCGCGTCTTTTTCTCTTCTCCTCTTTCCCCTCCCCAGCCAATCACATGTCGCGATACCTGCCCACGTGACCTTATCAACCAATAGCCATAAGGGTTGCTGGCGAGCCGTTCACTCAGCGCCATGTTATATTGCTGGGTTCCTGATACCCCTACAAATACTACACCTCCCAGCTATTTTAAACTAGCACTGACATAAAACTGATGACCTCATTTATTAATTTATTTGAATGGCCACACATTTTAACCTCTTGCTTTTTAACTGGTTTCCATGTATTTATAGAGTTATACAATTATTAGGAGGAGTCAGGCTTGGGTTACCCCGGGATTCATATGTATGTTTAGTTTGGAATATGTGTTCTAGTTTTATGTGTTCTATCATTTCTGTATGTGGGGTTTTGTCTGCATTGTGTTGCACTGCTGCGGGCTGGGGAAACCATATTTCCTCTTATTTCATGTACGCAAGTACATGAGACGAAATAACAAAACTGTTCCTGATTCCTGATTCATAGTGAGTTAGAGCCCTGTTAATTTATATCTTAAACTTTTCATGAAAGCTTTTACTGATGTTTGATATTTGTGTTTTATACTCTTTATTAGTACTCTAACTTATTTTTTTATTGTTTTGATTAAGAAATTGCTGTCTTCCCTTTGTTCTTATTTTATTTGTTTTTAGGTTTTTTTCCCCTCTCGGCCAATTACCTCACTCTTCCGAGCCGTCCCGGTCTCTGCTCCACCTCCTCTGCTGATCCGGGGAGGGCTGCAGACTACCACATGGCTCCTCCCATACATGTGGAAAGCTCCGCCCCTCTCGACTCACCAAAAAGGTAAAACCAGGAAACAGGTGTCGTCATTCTTCCTCTCCTCACTGGTGAAGCACACACACACACTGAGAGACAGACGACAAGATTCACCTACAGACCAAACCCCCCACTTCCACTGAGGGAGACAGCCTGTCTGTCCACAGCTACAGGAGGGAATACTGGACCAGGCTGGGACTGACACCTGCTGCTGACTGGACTCACTGGACGGGAATGAACCAAGGAGTGAGGTCTGTACACTGAAATGTTCGAAACTTTGCCGAATAGAATAAGTATTAAGAGCATTTCGGGGTGCAGACCTCACTCGTGTGTTCTATGTTTTGCGATTTCTGTGTTGCACCCTGATATTTTTCCTCTGGATATGAGCACACCTGGTCCTCTTCTGAAGCTTTACAAGAACCACCACTCAAAGTGAAACTAACCTTCAGATCGTTGTAGAGGAGGGAGTGGTACTACAGCTGTCTGGTTTCGTGTTTGACCGGTCTAACAAGTTTAACTTCAGATTCACTCTGAGAGAAAATGGCTTCCCGCCCATCACTTCCAGAAGAGGATCTCTCCTGTCCTCTGTGTCATGACATCTTTAAAGATCCTGTAGTGCTGTCATGTAGCCACAGCTTCTGTAAAGACTGTCTACAGAAATGGTGGCGAGACAAACCATTACGGGAGTGTCCACTTTGTAAGAGAAGATCTTCTAAGAGTGAACCACCTTGTAGTTTGGCGTTAAAGAACCTGTGTGAGACCTTCTTAAAGGACAGCAGTCACAGAGCTGCAGCAGAGTCCGAGACTCTCTGCAGTCTGCATGCTGAGAAACTCAAACTCTTCTGTCTGGACCATCAGCAGCCAATGTGTGTCGTCTGTCTACACTCAAAAATACACACCGACCACAGAATCGGACCCATCGGTGAAGCTGCAGTGGATCACAGGGAGGAACTCCAGAAATCACTGAAGCCCTTACAGGAGAAGTTAAAGGATTTAGATGAAGCTAAAAGAAACTTTGACCAAAAAACAAAACACATTAAGGTCCAGGCCCAGAACACAGAGAGGCAGATCAAAGAGGAGTTTAAGAAACTTCACCAGTTTCTACAAGAGGAAGAAGAAGCAAGGATTACTGCAGTGAGGGAGGAAGAGGAGCAGAAGTGTCAGATGATGAAGGAGAAGATTGAGGCGCTTAACAAAGAGATAGCAGGCCTCTCAGACACAGTTGAAGCCATAGAGAAGGAACTGGGATCTGAAGACATCTCATTCCTGCAGAACTACAAGACTACAGTGAAAAGAGCCCAGAGCACACTGCCAGATGTTCCACAGCTGGTCTCAGGAGCACTGATAGACGTGGCCAAACACCTGGGCAACCTGAGCTTCACAGTCTGGAACAAGATGAAGGAGATAGTCTCCTACACTCCTGTGATTCTGGACCCAAACACTGCTGATCCAATTCTAATCCTGTCTGAGGATCTGACCAGTGTGAGACGTGGAGAGAGACAGCAGCTTCCAGAAAACCCAGAGAGGTTTAACAGGTACTCTGTCCTGGGCTCTGAGGGTTTTAATTCAGGAACTCACTGCTGGGATGTTGAGGTTGGAGAAAGTTCAGGCTGGGCACTGGGTGTGATGGAAGAGTATGTCCAGAGGAAGACAGACGAAAGACGTAGAGCCTGGAGGATATGGTTCTTTTTAGGTAAATACTCAGCAGTATCTCCATCAAGAAAAGACACTGTTCTCACAGTGAGACTGAAGCCTCAGTGGATCAGAGTGAAGCTGGACTGGAACAGAGGAACTCTGTCATTCTCTGATCCTGATACCAACACACGCATACACACCTTCACACACACTTTTACTGAAAGGCTGTTTCCAGTTATAGATCCTTGGGATGCAGACTTTATTAAGGTGTTACCAGGGAAGGTCTTCGTAAAACTGGAACAATAGAAATAGAGATTATGATGGTGAAAACTGACTTGAACTGATGTAACAATTTGTTTGTGAATATATGTGTGTGTGTGTGTGTGTGTGTGTGTGTGTGTGTGTGTGTGTGTGTGTGTGTGTGTATGAAGTATATAAGTATATATTTATAGTATATACATATAAGTATACATTATTATTACTGTATAGGGTAAAATAATCACATGTATACTGCTGTTATTATATGAGTGTATATTGATCCATGTTTCTACAAACTGTTAGTAATTCCTAAAACAATGACCTCGTGTGTTTCCAACCAGTCATTTGGCTGAACTGTGTGTACATGTAGTGTCTTTACACCTCCCACACCAGTCTTCCTCTCTAAAATGATCCGGATCCCAGACTAGTATTCTGACTCAGTCACAGACTAACACCAACATAACTCACCCCGTCCTGTTCACAAATGTGAGGTAGGACTCACCTCCTGCTGCAGGATTTTACTGTAGTCACTCTTGTGGTGGATGTACACACCATTGATTCAAACAAATCCGGTTTCCGACTGATGTGGTTCACGTCTTTACCTCTCCTGGTCTCCAATTTAACTCATAACTTCGGTAATAGTATTGTTTGCTTGGTGATTTTCAACAGTTGTTATAATAAAACAAGATGAAAAAATAAGATGGTGTTATAATCTGGAGGTTTTTTTTGATCATTTCTAAAAAGAAAAATGTACTTAATTAGTGTTGATAATTATCTTGATGGTTTGTTGCCATCACTGTCCACTAGATTAGAGCCTATGCAAGCTATATGATCTGAAAATCTTCAGCTTGGACTGACAGGACAGGTACACTTTATAGTAAGATTTCAGTAACACTGCACACTATAAATACATACTGTGGAGTAGGGTCCGGGGAGCGAGACTAGACAGAAGAGAAACCACCGTACTGGGTTCTGTTAGGACCAGAGAGGGGAGCCACTGTTCTGGACTACCAATTTACAATTTCATTTAGCAGACGCTTTTATCCAAAGTCCCGTACATCCGACAGTAATACAACACAAGCAAGGATCTAGTCAGGAGGCCGCAAGGCAACTAAGTGCCACAAAACTAGGTTCAAGTCCGATAGGACAGAGGTGTCAACAGGCAGTGCACAAACACAATGCAAAGGGTGCAGATGTAATGACCCTCACTCGTGCAGGTGTTCGTGATAGAGATCCAGACCAGGGGTTCCTAACAGTGGCTTTTATTGCCTGCATTCACAAATAAAACAACAATCCATGAGATTTCTGCTGCAACGCGACTGCATACAAGTCTCCAGCGGAGATGGTCTAGCTCTCTCGTGCATGAGCTAGCAAACAATGTTTCTCCTGGCTAACCTCATGCGTTGCATAGCATACTAAACTTACATGGAAATCAAAATGCACAACTCATTAATTTTCGTGCCAACAAAAGTACAAACCAAACCAAACAAAAGGACAGACAGCACTGGCATAGCGCACTGAGTGATTGTATAGTTTTAACATAGAAATTCTTGACTCTTGCAATATTCATAACCAAGTTCCTGCATTCAGGATCTCTCCTGTCCTGTGTGTCATGACATCTTTAAAGATCCTGTCATGCTGTCATGTAGCCACAGCTTCTGTAAAGACTGTCTACAGAAATGGTGGCGAGAGAAACTAATACAGGAGTGTCCACTGTTTGGCTATAGTGAGAGGTGGCTATCCTGAGTTCTTTAAAACATCTATCCAATCAATCAAATAAGTGGGGTTTCACTAATAAACATATCAGTGTTTAACTTGTATGTGTGTAATTACTACTTACTAGGCTATATGCAATATTCTTTCATCCAAAATCACTATTTAAGCATTAATTCGTACACTTTAGAATTAAATTAAAATATCTAGAATTACTTGTAACCCTTAAACACTCTTCCACTTTTAAACAGAAAATACTCTTTTTCTTAATGAACTTAAAATATCAAAAGTAGTCATTCACCACAACTGTGTTATAAAAAAGTATAAAATATTTACTTAGAAAATATTGTTCCGTGTTTAAATGCTTCGTTTTCAAATATCTTTTGAAATCTCCCAGTCAAATGCATTCACATACACATTGAAAACATAAGGGCCCAAGAAAAGAAAACAGCCGGCAATAACCTAGCCTACTTTCACCTACCCAGTTCAAATGATGCAGGCCTGAGTGTAGCTTGTGAACGTTGTAGCCTTAAACAAAATGGCTGCTTCACCACGCAGGCAAAAAACAAAATGGCTGCTTCACCACGCAGGCAAAAAAACAAAATGGCTGCTTCACCGCGCAATGAAAAACAAAATGGCTGCTTCACCACGCAGGCAAAAAACAAAATGGCTGCTTCACCACGCAAGCAAAAACAAAATGGCTGCTTCGCCACGCAGGCAAAAACAAAATGGCTGCTACACCACGCAGGCAAAAAAAAAACAAAAGAACGGTACCTTTACTCAACGGCGTGTAGCCTCAAATACACAAGGTCCAAGGCGGCGACAGCAGGAGGAGATATGACAAGTAGATTCCCGATGAAGAGAAGATTCACGCAGCTGACGATCTCGGCAAAGTCCACCACTCGGCAACGCTATCCGGCTCCGTCGGGGTCTTTGTTCGCGGTCCGTTTCGCAGTTCCACACAGGCTTTACTAGTCGAGGTCGCTAGCTTGTTAGCGAAGTCCATGCAAAAGCACTAGCCACTAAGTCAGCAGCTAACTTAAACTTCTTTCTGTCTTCTTGTGCAGAGTAGTTCACTCAAAACGGACAGAACCATCACCATTACAGTTTAGTATAAGAGTCCTGGTTGAACACTTTCACTAAAAATGGTGTCCACATTAACATAACATTTCGTGTTTCCCTTTCCAGCAGACAACACGCTTCTCACGTCTTACTCGTTCGTCTCTCTCTCCACTCCCTCGTCTCATACACTATCTTCCTGTTTCTCTCCTCCACCCACTTCCTTGTCCTTTGACCTCCAATGTGATTGGCTCATTCACCGGAGTTTCAGAAATAAACTAAATGCACAAAACATTTGTGTACCTCTTTCTTCCTATTCTTACAGGCATTTTTAAAGCATTTTCACATATATTATTACACAACAAATATTCAACATTTTTAGATGCTGTATTCAGTAAAACATGAACATTACCCAATATGCATTTCTCTCACTGAGCAAACTCATAACTTCATTGCTGGTCAATGAATCTTAACATTAAAACCGTAAATTCTATTTATTAAACTATGAAACTATTTATTCAAAATTATATCTCATAATAACGAATCCATTTCAACAGGGTTACACACAGAAAATGGCGGCGGGGTTCAAACATGAAACAAACACGCTGCGGGCCTGTGAGCAGGTGGTGCTGAGCTGTCCTTCCTCGCTAATAAGCCTTTACTGGACTCGCAGTCCCGAAGGGCACAAAACGGGTGAGCGGACAACTCCCCAGAACCTCCCACACAAGATGGCTGCTCCAAACTGCGGAGCGAATTTGGGGGGCGGTCCGGGAGACCGTCGCCACGGCCGGGACGCCAACCCGTAAATACTACATTATAAGCTCACACGTATTACCGTATATGACACCACATGCGCGCATTTGTGTTAGCTAGCAAACGCCAAGTGAACTAGCAGTAAGCTATGTTATTAGCTCCGTGCTAAGCCAACGACATTCCGATACTTGGCCCAACAAACACACACACGCGGTACAAGTGTACGACACGTCCGTAGTCCCTTACTCACACACACACTTCCTATAGACATTAACGACACACAACATCTAAGTTTCGGCTACCTAAATGTACCTTCTACTGTAGGCAGCCCGTCAGTTTGAGCAGCTCTCTCGTCCACCTCCGCTCCCTCGCGTCTTTTTCTCTTCTCCTCTCCTTTCCCCTCCCCAGCCAATCACATGTCGCGATACCTGCCCACGTGACCTTATCAACCAATAGCCATAAGGGTTGCTGGCGAGCCGTTCACTCAGCGCCATGTTATATTGCTGGGTTCCTGATACCCCTACAAATACTACACCTCCCAGCTATTTTAAACTAGCACTGACATAAAACTGATGATCTCATTTATTAATTTATTTGAATGGCCACACATTTTAACCTCTTGCTTTTTAACTGGTTTCCATGTATTTATAGAGTTATACAATTATTAGGAGGAGTCAGGCTTGGGTTACCCCGGGATTCATATACATGTTTAGTTTGGAATATGTGTTCTAGTTTTATGTGTTCTATCATTTCTGTATGTGGGGTTTTGTCTGCATTGTGTTGCACTGCTGCGGGCTGGGGAAACCATATGTCCTCTTATTTCATGTACGCAAGTACATGAGACGAAATAACAAACTGTTCCTGATTCCTGACTCATAGTGAGTTAGAGCCCTGTTAATTTATATCTTAAACTTTTCATGAAAGCTTTTACTGATGTTTGATATTTGTGTTTTATACTCTTTATTTGTACTCTAACTTATTTTTTATTGTTTTGATTAAGAAATTGCTGTCTTCCCTTTTGTTCTTATTTCATGATTTTATTTGTTTTGGGGTTTTTTTTTCCCCTCTCGGCCAATTACCCTCCTCTTCCGAGCCGTCCCGGTCTCTGCTCCACCCCCTCTGCTGATCCGGGGAGGGCTGCAGACTACCTCATGCCTCCTCCCATACATGTGGAGTCGCCAGCCGCTTCTTTTCACCTGACAGTGAAGAGTTTCACCAGGGGGACGTAGCGCGTGGGAGGATCACGCTGTTCCTCCAGGTTCCTCCTCCCGCCCGAACAGGCGCCCCGACCGACCAGAGGAGGCGCTAGTGCAGCGACCAGGACACACAACCACACCCGGCTTCCCACCCACAGACACGGCCAGTTGTGTCTGTAGGGACGCCCGACCAAGCCGGAGGGAACACGGGGATTCGAACCGGCGATTCACGTGTTGGTAGGTAACGGAATAAACCGCCACGCCAAGTAGCGACCGGGACGGCTGTGAAGAGTGGGGTAATTGGCCACATACAATAAGGGAGAAAAAGGGGGAAGGGAACCGGAAGGGAACCCCCCCCAAAAAGAAAGTAGTTCATCATGGCAGGATTCTTGCCCAGTATGATTACACTGAAGGCTGTTATTTTGTTGTTAATACACTATTTTGTTTTTCTCATTCAACGTATTGAGTTATTTTTTTTATTGTATGTTTGTGAACGGAACACAAACTGTCTTGAATATGTTCCTGTCAGTAAACTCAGACAACAAGAGTTTGGAATGGTACTCAGCCCTGGTCTGACAACATCCACTGACTAAAAGCAGAACGGGACCGTTGGTCAACAGACAAATGAATAAAACATCTCGTGTGATTTCATTTAACAGTGTTTTCATTTGTTTGTGTATCTGAGTGACGTCATCACTCCAGTGTGAGAGAACAAAGCTCCGCCCCTCTCGAATCACCAAAAAGTTAAACCAGGAAACAGATGTCGTCATTCTTCCTCTCCTCACTGGTGAAGCACACACACACCGAGAGACAGACGACAAGATTCACATACAGACCAAACCCCCCACTTCCACTGAGGGAGACAGCCTGTCTGTCCACAGCTACAGGAGGGAATACTGGACCAGGCTGGGACTGACACCTGCTGCTGACTGGACTCACTGGACGGGAATGAACCAAGGAGTGAGGTCTGTACACTGGAATGTTCGAAACTTTGCCGAATAAAACAAGTATTAGGAGCATTTCGGGGTGCAGACCTCACTGCTTTGTTCCAAATTTTGCGATTTTTGTGTTGCACCCTGATATTTTTCTCTGGATATGAGCACAGCTGGTCCTCTTCTGAAGCTTTACAAGAACCACAACTCAGAGTGAAAGTGAAAGTAACCTTCAGATCGTTGTACAGGAGGAAGTGGTACTACAGCTGTCTGGGTTCGTGTTTGATTGGTCTAACAAGTTTAACTTCAGATTCACTCTGAGAGAAAATGGCTTCCCGCCCATCACTTCCGGAAGAGGATCTCTCCTGTCGTGTGTGTCATGACATCTTTAAAGATCCTGTCGTGCTGTCATGTAGCCACAGCTTCTGTAAAGACTGTCTACAGAAATGGTGGCGAGACAAACCATTACGGGAGTGTCCACTTTGTAAGAGAAGATCTTCGAAGAGTGAACCACCTTGTAGTTTGGCGTTAAAGAACCTGTGTGAGGCCTTCTTAAAGGACAGCAGTCACAGAGCTGCAGCAGAGTCTGAGACTCTCTGCAGTCTGCATGCTGAGAAACTCAAACTCTTCTGTCTGGACCATCAGCAGCCAGTGTGTCTCGTCTGTCTACACTCAAAAATACACACCAACCACAGAATCAGACCCATCGGTGAAGCTGCAATGGGTCACAGGGAGCAACTCCAGACATCACTGAAGCCCTTACAGGGGAAGTTAAAGGATTTAGATGAAGCTAAAAGAAACTTTGACCAAACAACAAAACGCATTAAGGTCCAGGCCCAGAACACAGAGAGGCAGATTAAAGAGGAGTTTAAGAAACTTCACCAGTTTCTACAAGAGGAAGAGGAAGCAAGGATTACTACAGTGAGGGAGGAAGAGGAGCACAAGTGTCAGATGATGAAGGAGAAGATTGAGGGGCTGAACAGAGAGATAGCAGGCCTCTCAGACACAGTTGAAGCCATAGAGAAGGAACTGGGATCTGAAGACATCTCATTCCTGCAGAACTACAAGGTTACAGTGAAAAGAGCCCAGAGCACACTGCCAGATGTTCCACAGCTGGTCTCAGGAGCACTGATAGACGTGGCCAAACACCTGGGCAACCTGAGCTTCAAAGTCTGGAACAAGATGAAGGAGATAGTCTCCTACACTCCTGTGATTCTGGACCCAAACACTGCTGCTCCACTTCTAATCCTGTCTGAGGACCTGACCAGTGTGAGACGTGGAGAGAGACAGCAGCTTCCAGAAAACCCAGAGAGGTTTAACAGGTACTCTGTCCTGGGCTCTGAGGGTTTTAATTCAGGAACTCACAGCTGGGATGTTGAGGTTGGAGAAAGTTCAGGCTGGGCACTGGGGGCGATGGAAGAGTCTGTCCAGAGGAAGACAGACAAAAGAGGTAGAGCATGGAGGATAAGGTCCTATTTAGGTGAATACTCAGCAGCATCTCCATCAGGATCAGCCACTATTCTCTCAGTGAGAGTGAAGCCTCAGAGGATCAGAGTGAAGCTGGACTGCAACAGAGGAACTCTGTCATTCTCTGATCCTGATACCAACACACACATACACACCTTCACACACACTTTTACTGAAAGGCTGTTTCCAGTTATAGTGAATTGGCATGTAGACTTTATGAAGGTGTTACCAGTGAAGGTCTTTGTAAAACTGGAACAACAGAAATAGAGATTATGATGGTGAAAACTGACTTGAAGTGATGTAACAATTTGTGTGTGTGTGTATATATACACACACACACACACACACACACACACCGGCCACTTTATTAGGCACACCTGTCCAACTGCTCGTTAACGCAAATTTCTAATCAGCCAATCACATGGCAGCAACTCAATGCATTTAGGCATGTAGACATGGTCAAGACGATCTGCTGCAGTTCAAACCGAGCATCAGAATGGGGAAGAAAGGTGATTTAAGTGACTTTGAACGTGGCATGGTTGTTGGTGCCAGACGGGCTGGTCTGAGTATTTCAGAAACTGCTGATCTACTGGGATTTTCACGCACAACCATCTCTAGGGTTTACAGAGAATGGTCCGAAAAAGAGAAAATATCCAGTGAGCGGCAGTTCTGTGGGCGAAAATGCCTTGTTGATGCCAGAGGTCCGAGGAGAATGGCCAGACTGGTTCGAGCTGATAGAAAGGCAACAGTAACTCAAATAACCACTCATTATAACCGAGGTATGCAGAAGAGCATCTCTGAACGCACAACACGTCGAACCTTGAGGCAGATGGGCTACAGCAGCAAAAGACCACACCGGGTGCCACTCCTGTCAGCTAAGAACAGGAAACTGAGGCTACAATTCACACAGGCTCACCAAAATTGGACAATAGAAGATTGGAGAAACGTTGCCTGGTCTGATGAGTCTCGATTTCTGCTGCGACGTTCGGATGGTAGGGTCAGAATTTGGCGTCAACGACATGAAAGCATGGATCCATCCTGACTTGTATCAACGGTTCAGACTGGTGGTGGTGGTGTAATGGTGTGGGGGATATTTTCTTGGCACACTTTGGGCCCCTTAGTACCAACTGAGATTCGTGTCAACGCCACAGCCTACCTGAGTATTGTTGCTGACCATGTCCATCCCTTTATGACCACAGTGTTCCCATCTTCTGATGGCTACTTCCAGCAGGATAACGCGCCATGTCATAAAGCTCGAATCATCTCAGACTGGTTTCTTGAACATGACAATGAGTTCACTGTACTCAAATGGCCTCCACAGTCACCAGATCTCAATCCAACAGAGCACCTTTGGGATGTGGTGGACCGGGAGATTCGCATCATGGATGTGCAGCCGACAAATCTGCAGCAACTGCGTGATGCTATCATGTCAATATGGACCAAACTCTCTGAGGAATGTTTCCAGTACCTTGTTGAATCTATGCCACGAAGGATTAAGGCAGTTCTGAAGGCAAAAGGGGGTCCAACCCGGTACTAGCAAGGTGTACCTAATAAAGTGGCCAGTGAGTGTATATATGTGTCTGTGTGTGTGTAAAGTATATAAGTATATATCTATAGTATATAAGTATACATTATTATTACTGTATAGAGGAAAATAATCACATGTATACTGCTGTTATTATATCAGTGTATATTGATCCATGTTTCTACAAAATGTTAGTAATTCCTAAAACAATGACCTCGTGTGTTTCCAACCAGTCATTTGGCTGAACTGTGTGTACATGTAGTGTCTTTACACCTCCCACACCAGTCTTCCTCTCTAAAATGATACGGATCCCAGACTAGTATTCTGACTCAGTCACAGACTAACACCAACATAACTCACCCCGTCCTGTTCACAAATGTGAGGTAGGACTCACCTCCTGCTGCAGGATTTTACTGTAGTCACTCTTGTGGTGGATGTACACACCATTGATTCAAACAAATCCGGTTTCCGACTGATGTGGTTCACGTCTTTACCTCTCCTCGTCTCCAATTTAACTCATAACTTCGGTAATAGTATTGTTTGCTTGGTGATTTTCAACAGTTGTTATAATAAAACAAGATGAAAAAATAAGATGGTGTTATAATCTGGAGGTTTTTTTTGATCATTTCTAAAAAGAAAAATGTACTTAATTAGTGTTGATAATTATCTTGATGGTTTGTTGCCATCACTGTCCACCAGATTAGAGCCTATGCAAGCTATATGATCTGAAAATCTTCAGCTTGGACTGACAGGACAGGTACACTTTATAGTAAGATTTCAGTAACACTGCACACTATAAATACATACTGTGGAGTAGGGTCCGGGGAGCGAGACTAGACAGAAGAGAAACCACCGTACTGGGTTCTGTTAGGACCAGAGAGGGGAGCCACTGTTCTGGACTACCAATTTACAATTTCATTTAGCAGACGCTTTTATCCAAAGTCCCGTACATCCGACAGTAATACAACACAAGCAAGGATCTAGTCAGGAGGCCGCAAGGCAACTAAGTGCCACAAAACTAGGTTCAAGTCCGATAGGACAGAGGTGTCAACAGGCAGTGCACAAACACAATGCAAAGGGTGCAGATGTAATGACCCTCACTCGTGCAGGTGTTCGTGATAGAGATCCAGACCAGGGGTTCCTAACAGTGGCTTTTATTGCCTGCATTCACAAATAAAACAACAATCCATGAGATTTCTGCTGCAACGCGACTGCATACAAGTCTCAAGCGGAGATGGTCTAGCTCTCTCGTGCATGAGCTAGCAAACAATGTTTCTCCTGGCTAACCTCATGCGTTGCATAGCATACTAAACTTACATGGAAATCAAAATGCACAACTCATTAATTTTCGTGCCAACAAAAGTACAAACCAAACCAAACAAAAGGACAGACAGCACTGGCATAGCGCACTGAGTGATTGTATAGTTTTAACATAGAAATTCTTGACTCTTGCAATATTCATAACCAAGTTCCGGCATTCAGGATCTCTCCTGTCCTGTGTGTCATGACATCTTTAAAGATCCTGTCATGCTGTCATGTAGCCACAGCTTCTGTAAAGACTGTCTACAGAAATGGTGGCGAGAGAAACTAATACAGGAGTGTCCACTGTTTGGCTATAGTGAGAGGTGGCTATCCTGAGTTCTTTAAAACATCTATCCAATCAATCAAATAAGTGGGGTTTCACTAATAAACATATCAGTGTTTAACTTGTATGTGTGTAATTACTACTTACTAGGCTATATGCAATATTCTTTCATCCAAAATCACTATTTAAGCATTAATTCGTACACTTTAGAATTAAATTAAAATATCTAGAATTACTTGTAACCCTTAAACACTCTTCCACTTTTAAACAGAAAATACTCTTTTTCTTAATGAACTTAAAATATCAAAAGTAGTCATTCACCACAACTGTGTTATAAAAAAGTATAAAATATTTACTTAGAAAATATTGTTCCGTGTTTAAATGCTTCGTTTTCAAATATCTTTTGAAATCTCCCAGTCAAATGCATTCACATACACATTGAAAACATAAGGGCCCAAGAAAAGAAAACAGCCGGCAATAAACTAGCCTACTTTGCAGGACACTTCCGCTCATCGGTGTGCTGCGTCTTGCCGCACCTCCCGCATTCGTCTACTTTGTTGGTTGCCGGACTGCCGCCACCATGACGCTGTCCGCCCTTTTTGTTTTGGCGTTCGTCCCGCCATCGGACAACATTGACGTTAGCCAGCAGGGCCTCTGGTTGGTTAGCTTGGAGGCTGAGCTGCTTTGTTATTGCCTCCGCCTGGCGCACTTGTTCAATGACTTTCACCAGAGTAAGGTCCGCTGTGAGCTGGAACTGACGGGAGAGCACCTTATCTTTTATGCCCACTACCAGACGATCTCTGATATGTTCATCCCTCTTGTCCCCAAACTCACAGTGTTCAGACAGCTCATACAATGTCCGGATGTACATCTCCGCTGTCTCTCCTGGCTGCTGGCTACGTTGATAGAAGCACGCCCTCTCATGTATGATGTTACGGCGGGGAATAAAGTAGTCATCGAACTTTTTCAGTACGATATCATAGTCCACTTTATCACCCTCCGCCGCGAAGTCAAACGAGCTGAATATCTTTTCAGCCTCGCTTCCCATTGCATAAATCAGCGAACTCACTTGAATCTCCCCGTCGTCTTTATCCAGCTTTGTCGCGAGCCTGAAGCGCGAAAACCGTTGTCTCCACTCCGGCCATTCAACGGGGCAGTCAAACTTGAATTCACTCGGCGGATTAAACTTCGGCATGACCGCTCGTGTTCCGATACACAGACTATTCTGACACCATGTAATGTCCGTAGACGCCTTGTCTTACTGACATAAGAATAATTCAAGAACGAGCCGACTTCGTAGGTTCTTAACAGTGTAGCTTTTACTAGCGTTCATCCGACATACAACCTTCATAACATGCGCTTCTAACTTCCTGTATACGTCACACGCACTGCACGTACATCCGTGAGTGGGTCAAGTTAAACACGTGACCTTTCATTCATTACACATAGTGAGTTAGAGCCCTGTTAATTTATATCTTAAACTTTTCATGAAAGCTTTTACTGATGTTTGATATTTGTGTTTTATACTCTTTATTTGTACTCTAACTTATTTTTTTATTGTTTTGATTAAGAAATTGCTGTCTTCCCTTTTGTTCTTATTTCATGATTTTATTTGTTTTTGGGTTTTTTTCCCCTATCGGCCAATTACCCCCCTCTTCCGAGCCGTCCCGGTCGCTGCTCCACCCCCTCTGCTGATCCGGGGAGGGCTGCAGACTACCACATGCCTCCTCCCATACATGTGGAGTCGCCAGCCGCTTCTTTTCACCTGACAGTGAAGAGTTTCACCAGGGGGACGTAGCGCGTGGGAGGATCACGCTGTTCCTCCAGGTTCCTCCTCCCGCCCGAACAGGCGCCCCGACCGACCAGAGGAGGCGCTAGTGCAGCGACCAGGACACACAACCACACCCGGCTTCCCACCCACAGACACGGCCAATTGTGTCTGTAGGGACGCCCGACCAAGCCGGAGGGAACACGGGGATTCGAACCGGCGATTCACGTGTTGGTAGGTAACGGAATAGACCGCCACGCCAAGTAGCGACCGGGACGGCTGTGAAGAGTGGGGTAATTGGCCACACACAATTAGGGAGAAAAAGGGGGAAGGGAACCGGAAGGGAACCCCCCCAAAAAAGAAAGTAGTTCATCATGGCAGGATTGTTGCCCAGTATGATTACACTGAAGGCTGTTATTTTGTTATTAATACACTATTTGGTTTTTCTCATTCAACGTATTGAGTTATTTTTTATTGTGTGTTTGTGAACGGAACACAAACTGTCTTGAATATGTTCCTGTCAGTAAACTCAGACAGCAAGAGTTTGGAATGGTACTCAGCCCTGGTCTGACAACATCCACTGACTAAAAGCAGAACGGGACCGTTGGTCAACAGACAAATGAATAAAACATCTCGTGTGATTTCATTTAACAGTGTTTTCATTTGTTTGTGTATCTGAGTGACGTCATCACTCCAGTGTGAGAGAACAAAGCTCCGCCCCTCTCGAATCACCAAAAAGTTAAACCAGGAAACAGATGTCGTCATTCTTCCTCTCCTCACTGGTGAAGCACACACACACCGAGAGACAGACGACAAGATTCACCTACAGACCAAACCCCCCACTTCCACTGAGGGAGACAGCCTGTCTGTCCACAGCTACAGGAGGGAATACTGGACCAGGCTGGGACTGACACATGCTGCTGACTGGACTCACTGGACGGGAATGAACCAAGGAGTGAGGTCTGTACACTGGAATGTTCGAAAATTTGCCGAATAAAACAAGTATTAGGAGCATTTCGGGGTGCAGACCTCACTGCTTTGTTCCAAATTTTGCGATTTTTGTGTTGCACCCTGATATTTTTCTCTGGATATGAGCACAGCTGGTCCTCTTCTGAAGCTTTACAAGAACCACCACTCAGAGTGAAAGTGAAAGTAAGCTTCAGATCGTTGTAGAGGAGGGAGGGGTACTACAGCTGTCTGGGTTCGTGTTTGATTGGTCTAACAAGTTTAACTTCAGATTCACTCTGAGAGAAAATGGCTTCCCGCCCATCACTTCCGGAAGAGGATCTCTCCTGTCGTGTGTGTCATGACATCTTTAAAGATCCTGTCGTGCTGTCATGTAGTCACAGCTTCTGTAAAGACTGTCTACAGAAATGGTGGCGAGACAAACCATTACGGGAGTGTCCACTTTGTAAGAGAAGATCTTCGAAGAGTGAACCACCTTGTAGTTTGGCGTTAAAGAACCTGTGTGAGGCCTTCTTAAAGGACAGCAGTCACAGAGCTGCAGCAGAGTCTGAGACTCTCTGCAGTCTGCATGCTGAGAAACTCAAACTCTTCTGTCTGGACCATCAGCAGCCAGTGTGTCTCGTCTGTCTACACTCAAAAATACACACCAACCACAGAATCAGACCCATCGGTGAAGCTGCAATGGGTCACAGGGAGCAACTCCAGACATCACTGAAGCCCTTACAGGGGAAGTTAAAGGATTTAGATGAAGCTAAAAGAAACTTTGACCAAACAACAAAACGCATTAAGGTCCAGGCCCAGAACACAGAGAGGCAGATTAAAGAGGAGTTTAAGAAACTTCACCAGTTTCTACAAGAGGAAGAGGAAGCAAGGATTACTACAGTGAGGGAGGAAGAGGAGCACAAGTGTCAGATGATGAAGGAGAAGATTGAGGGGCTGAACAGAGAGATAGCAGGCCTCTCAGACACAGTTGAAGCCATAGAGAAGGAACTGGGATCTGAAGACATCTCATTCCTGCAGAACTACAAGGTTACAGTGAAAAGAGCCCAGAGCACACTGCCAGATGTTCCACAGCTGGTCTCAGGAGCACTGATAGACGTGGCCAAACACCTGGGCAACCTGAGCTTCACAGTCTGGAGCAAGATGAAGGAGATGGTCTCGTACACTCCTGTGATTCTGGACCCAAACACTGCTGCTCCACTTCTAATCCTGTCTGAGGACCTGACCAGTGTGAGACGTGGAGAGAGACAGCAGCTTCCAGAAAACCCAGAGAGGTTTAACAGGTACTCTGTCCTGGGCTCTGAGGGTTTTAATTCAGGAACTCACAGCTGGGATGTTGAGGTTGGAGAAAGTTCAGGCTGGGTACTGGGGGCGATGGAAGAGTCTGTCCAGAGGAAGACAGACAAAAGAGGTAGAGCATGGAGGATAAGGTCCTATTTAGGTGAATACTCAGCAGCATCTCCATCAGGATCAGCCACTATTCTCTCAGTGAGAGTGAAGCCTCAGAGGATCAGAGTGAAGCTGGACTGCAACAGAGGAACTCTGTCATTCTCTGATCCAGATACCAACACACACATACACACCTTCACACACACTTTTACTGAAAGGCTGTTTCCAGTTATAGTGAATTGGCATGTAGACTTTATGAAGGTGTTACCAGTGAAGGTCTTTTTAAAACTGGAACAACAGAAATAGAGATTATGATGGTGAAAACTGACTTGAAGTGATGTAACAATTTGTGTGTGTGTGTATATATACACACACACACACACACACACACACACACACACACACACACACACACACACACACACACACACCGGCCACTTTATTAGGCACACCTGTCCAACTGCTCGTTAACGCAAATTTCTAATCAGCCAATCACATGGCAGCAACTCAATGCATTTAGGCATGTAGACATGGTCAAGACGATCTGCTGCAGTTCAAACCGAGCATCAGAATGGGGAAGAAAGGTGATTTAAGTGACTCTGAACGTGGCATGGTTGTTGGTGCCAGACGGGCTGGTCTGAGTATTTCAGAAACTGCTGATCTACTGGGATTTTCACACACAACCATCTCTAGGGTTTACAGAGAATGGTCCGAAAAAGAGAAAATATCTAGTGAGCGGCAGTTCTGTGGGCGAAAATGCCTTGTTGATGCCAGAGGTCAGAGGAGAATGGCCAGACTGGTTCGAGCTGATAGAAAGGTAACAGTAACTCAAATAACCACTCATTATGACCGAGGTATGCAGAAGAGCATCTCTGAACGCACAACACGTCGAGCCTTGAGGCAGATGGGCTACAGCAGCAGAAGACCACACCGGGTGCCACTCCTGTCAGCTAAGAACAGGAAACTGAGGCTACAATTCGCACAGGCTCACCAAAATTGGACAATAGAAGATTGGAGAAACGTTGCCTGGTCTGATGAGTCTCGATTTCTGCTGCGACATTCGGATGGTAGGGTCAGAATTTGGCGTCAACAACATGAAGGCATGGATCCGTCCTGCCTTGTATCAACGGTTCAGGGTGCTGGTGGTGGTGGTGTAATGGTGTGGGGGATATTTTCTTGGCACACTTTGGGCCCCTTAGTACCAATTGAGCATCGTGTCAACGCCACAGCCTACCTGAGTATTGTTGCTGACCATGTCCATCCCTTTATGACCACAGTGTTCCCATCTTCTGATGGCTACTTCCAGCAGGATAACACGCCATGTCATAAAGCTCGAATCATCTCAGACTGGTTTCTTGAACATGACAATGAGTTCACTGTACTCAAATGGCCTCCACAGTCACCAGATCTCAATCCAACAGAGCACCTTTGGGATGTGGTGGACCGGGAGATTCGCATCATGGATGTGCAGCCGACAAATCTGCAGCAACTGCGTGATGCTATCATGTCAATATGGACCAAACTCTCTGAGGAATGTTTCCAGTACCTTGTTGAATCTATGCCACGAAGGATTAAGGCAGTTCTGAAGGCAAAAGGGGGTCCAACCCGGTACTAGCAAGGTGTACCTAATAAAGTGGCCAGTGAGTGTATATATGTGTCTGTGTGTGTGTTAAGTATATAAGTATATATCTATAGTATATAAGTATACATTATTATTACTGTATAGGGTAAAATAGTCACATGTATACTGCTGTTATTATATGAGTGTATATTGATCCATGTTTCTACAAACTGTTAGTAATTCCTAAAACAAAGACCTCGTGTGTTTCCAACCAGTCATTTGGCTGAACTGTGTGTACATGTAGTGTCTTTACACCTCCCACACCAGTCTTCCTCTCTAACATGATCCGGATCCCAGACTAGTATTCTGACTCAGTCACAGACTAACACCAACATAACTCACCCCGTCCTGTTCACAGATGTGAGGTAGGACTCACCTCCTGCTGCAGGATTTTACTGTAGTCACTCTTGTGGTGGATGTACACACCATTGATTCAAACAAATCCGGTTTCAGACTGATGTGGTTCACGTCTTTACCTCTCGTCTCCAATTTAACTCATAACTTCTGTAATAGTATTGTTTGCTTGGTGATTTTCAACAGTTGTTATAATAAAACAAGATGAAAAAAGAAGACGGTGTTATAATTTGGAGGTTTTTTTGATCATTTCTAAAAAAAAATATGTACTTAGTCTTGATAATTATCTTGATGGTTTGTTGCCATCACTGTCCACTAGATTAGAGCCTATGCAAGCTATATGATCTGGAAATCTTCAGCTTGGACTGACAGGACAGGTACACTTTATAGTAAGATTTCAGTAACACTGCACACTATGAATACATACTGTGGAGTAGGGTCCGGGGAGCGAGACTAGACAGAAGAGAAACCACAGTACTGGGTTCTGTTAGGACCAGAGAGGGGAGCCACTGTTCTGGACTACCAATTTACAATTTCGTTTAGCAGACGCTTTTATCTAAAGCCCCGTACATCCAACAGTAATACAACACAAGCAAGGACCTAGTCAGGAGGCGGCAAGGCAACTAAGTGCCACAAAACTAGGTTCAAGTCCGATAGGACAGAGGTGTCAACAGGCAGCGCACAAAGAGAATGCAAAGGGTGTGATTCTTTTATATATACACACACACACATATATAGTATATACACATACATATATGTATATATATATATATGTGTGTGTGTGTGTGTGTATTAACACCCTCATGTGTGGAGGTGTTGGAGAAAGAGCTGGGTCTTTAGCTTCTTCTTAAAGATGGAGGGGGACTCAGCAGATGGAATGGAGTTTGGTAACTTGTTCCACCACTGGGGAAGTACAGAAGAGAAGAGTCTGGCTAGTGACTTAGGGCCCTGTTGTGGCAGAAGTGCCAGGCGCATTTCATTGGCACAGCGTAGTGAGCGGGACCGAGTGTAGACCTGAATGAGGGAGTTCGGGTAGGTGGGAGCCATTTTAGTTACCGTTTTGCAAGCGACCATCAAGGGTTTGAATTTGATGCGGCAGCAACTGGGAGCCAGTAGAGGGACATGAACAGTGGAGTGACGTGCTGTTTCGGGTTGGCTGAAGACCAGACTGCGTTCTGGATCATTTGCAGGGGTTTGAAAGTGCATGCAGGGAGAGCTGCCAGTAAGGAGTTGCAGTAGTCACTGCGTGATACAACAAGAGCCTGTACCAGGAGTTGCGCTGCATGCGCAGATGGTGCGCAGGGCAAATCAGCGCAACTGAGCAAGAGAGGCCCATGTGAAGCTTAAAGGTTCGCTGGTCATCAATCGTGACACCGCTGTTTCGGGCACAGTTTGTGGGCATGGGCTGGGTGGATCCGAGCCAGATATTGATCTGTTGTTGTAAGGACGGACCGGCTGGGATGACAAGGAAGCTCAGTCTCGGAGCGGCAAGCTGAGGCTGCCGGGTGGTCATTCTGTGTAGGAGAGCTTTGGGGCAGGGACGGGATCGAGAAAGGTCACACAAACGCCAGAGACAAGCAGGAAAACGAGTCACGGAACAGCTAAAAACAAGTCTTTCTGTGCGGATGTACTGAACGTGACACAGTTCAACAATAACAGGAAGAAACTTTATTTAAATTAAGATCAAAGCAATCAAAGCAGTAGGTCAATTTCAGCACTGCGACAGGAGGCCCCACACACACACACACACACACACACCTACACACGGCATACAGCGGTAACAGCTCAGCCCGTGATAGCTAAACGCAACACTTAGCGTGGCGATACACAGGGGGGGAGTACTCAGGAGCCTCGGCATTGTGGGCAACAAAAATGTAACCCTGTGTACTTCCCTCTCCCTCCTGGTCAACACCGGGAACGCTTCCTGTCTACGTCTCTGACACACGGGTCGAACATTTTAGGCGCTGCTGCTGGTCAGCACCGCCCGGCCAATCGGGAGGGAACCGTTTCTACGCATTTGCGAGCCCGGGTCCGCTTCTCCCTGGGATCGCAACACGACTACACGGCCGTGTGTATCACCACGCTTTACACTGAGCAGCATGTTGTCGCGCAGCAGAAACGAAAAACACCTATCCCGACACCTCCTGCACGTACACAACCCCTCAGCCATTCACCCTACACACATGCACACGACCCTTCCCACGCAGATTATTCTACCCTTTGGGAACTTTCAGCATCTTGTTTGAATTATTTAAAACAAAAGCTGTGTGAACATGACACGTACAAAGAAAAACATTTTAAAGGACTCCCATGCACAGAAAAAGAACACAACAAAAACAAAAACCATGTCAGATGACAGTCAGGACCAAACCAGAGCAGCAGCAGCAGGAGGAGGAGGAGGAGGAGGAGGAGGAGGGAGGAGATGAGAATGAGGAAGGGCGGGAGATTGACAGCAGGTTTTCTCAGCATTAAAAACGTTGTGTGCGGGTGGAAGATGCGGGGAGACGGGGGACTCGTTCACAGCATATTACTGATTGTCCGGTCCACGAGACGGAGCGTCCAGTCTGTTCAGAGACACTGTGAAGGGGAGGGAGCTTGAAGTGCCTAACGCTAAAATAAAAAAGGGATAACATGACTCGACAAGCTTCACGGAGCAGGGTAAAATGGCCGCCAGTGAAAGCTGTAATACCCGGACTGTGTGGCTGGGTAGGTTTGCTGGGACGTTGAGGTGGGTGAGTGGGTGGGTGGGTGAGTGGGCATTTATATAAAAAGAAAACAAAAATCTTAAAATAAGAGCAGATTTTCTAGGGGGATGCTCTCCTTCAGATGAGACTCCGGGTCAGAGCCACTGTGGGGGAGTCAGCGGCGGAGAGAAGACCAGATGAAGGGTTTGTTGGTTATTCTGTTTCTGAAGAGTTTCCATGACAATTCTGAGTGAGGCGCTATACTCCTTTAACCTTTGAGGCTCCAACCTCCCCCTGGGAGAAAGCAGCGACATCGCCAGGGGAGGGCCTTCTTCTGTGCTCCACTTTCACCCTTCCCCTCCTCTCAGTCCGTCCTAAAGAAGTTACAGGGAGACCTCCCTCTCCCCCTCCACCAGCAGGTCAGACTCCCTCCCTACAATCCCCACTGGAGGTTGAGGGAGAAGGTTACCCATGATGCCTCTTCTCCTCTCCTCCCCTCTATACAGCAAGTTAAAAATACTGCTCCCAAAGTCCTCCATGACTCCCTTTTCACTTTGAAGATGTCTCCAGATTACCCCCCCACCCCACCTCAGCATGTATTATCCACCCACCCATGTTTAGTCCACTTCCTCTTACAGCACAGCAGTGTCCTCCTCCAACTCCACACCCTACCCGTACACCACCGCTCTCTCTCTACATCTCTCCCCCCCCCATCTAGGTGCCCACAATGGCGGGGTCGTGCGCTGTGTCGGGCAGTACGGCATCCTGGCAGTGGTACAGGAAACAGTTGCCCCAACAGCTGTAGCAGATGAGGAAGAGGGCGGCAAGGAAGACCAAGGCACAGATGGTGCAGGGCTTCCTCTCCAGCAGGAAGCTGAGCAGGTAAAAGCCCATGAACATGGAGTGGTTGAACCACAGTGCTGGATTCAGCGGCTTAGGGATAAGTAGGACCGGCAGCAGCCACTGGAGGCAGTACATGGTCTCTACAGAGATGGGGTGAGGGGGTGTAGGGGGTGGGGGGGTTTGTCAGGAGTCGTCAGAAAATACTTCTGTGTATGTCGGGGTTCAGAGGCTTACGTAGGTGCCTGGACACTTGGCACAGTGTGTCTGGACAGGACAGCTGTCGGAGTGTGTGCGGGAGGAGTAGCTGACAGTGCGTCCGAAGGTGTGTGCGGGTGAGTCTGGGGCTGATTAAAGGTGGGCTGGGGACAAGGGTGGGGTTGGGGGTGGGGTCCTGGTGAAGATCGACCTATCCAACAGAGCTGCAGTGATGAAGGAGCAGGTTCAGACAGCTAGGTGGCGTTGTTATTCCCGTTAGGACAGCTCTGTGAACTGAGAGGAAAAGAGACAAAAACATCATCATCTACCATCCAGGCAGGGTGCCAGAGTCTTAACCAAGTCAGAGCAAAAGTATTTCCAGCATTACACACACATACCAACTTACATCGTGATGGTCAACATCAGTATCGATGTCGGTGTGGTCAAATGAATCTCTTGACCACCATTAATAATGCGGCGTCAGTTAATACTCCTATAAGTTGTGTCTACACAGAAACATACACTTTCTCATACAGATGTTCTTGTGTTTTTTTAAGAAAAAAAACAAACAAACAAACAAGTGCTCCTGTCCTTGTGTCTTGACATACAGCGTCCCATCCAGACAAACTCCTTGTATGTTCCTAGCATGTCAATGAATTTCAACACAAATAAGTCCCAGTGAACAGGAAGTGACTGCTGGAGAAGCAGAAATTAAACGCCCTTGGCTCTTTTAACAAACGCACAGATGCTGATGCAGTCACCCCTTCAGGGCTGGGTTTCATAAGAACTCTTGCTTAAGGGTGCTGTTACACTGTTGTGTGGGAAGTATGAAAACAAGCTGTTGACATCCAAGGTTTAGCAACAACGGTGATAACGCAAAAATACTGAAAACGGATTTGAGGCCCTGGCTTTTCTAACTACCGAGTCCATTTGCTACGTGACACCGAACGAGTTAGTTGCAAAAGGATATATGGCCATCCAGCCATTATCCGAACCACTTATCCTGCTCTCAGGGTCGCGGGGATGCTGGAGCCTATCCCAGCAGTCATTGGGCGGCAGGTGGGGAGACACCCTGGACAGGCCGCCAGGCCATCACAGGGCCCACACCCACCCACACATACATTCATACCTAGGGACAAGTTAGTACGGCCGAGTCACCTGACCTACATGTCTTTGGACTGTGGGAGGAAACCGGAGCCTCCGGAGGAAACCCACACAGACACGGGGAGAACATGCAAACTCCACACAGAGGACGACCCGGGACGACCCCCATGGTTGGACTACCCCGGGGCTCGAACCCAGGACCTTCTCGCTGTGAGGTGACCGCACTAACCACTGCGCCACCTTGCCGTGCCTTCCACGTGTGTGTGTGTGTGTGTGTGTGTGTGGGGGTAGTCTGATTATTCCATGTTTATATTCCCACTGCAAGTGTCCACAACCCCTTAATGACGTCACTTCCTTCCTTTACACGTCATGTGTCTTTGAAGTCAGTTTCTAATGTTGCATGATTGTTTGAATCTGTTGCTTCCACTGACAGCATCGTTTATGGTTTTCAACAGAGGGTTGAGTTTCATGTAGCTGATTTTTTTTTCCATCTGCACAATCTGCACTTAGTCGTCATAGTTACTATACGTTCTCTTCACGCGAAATAAGTTAAATACATTTAGAAATAAAAAACTACGTTGACTTCAATGTAAATAATTGGCAACGAAACCGCCCCAGGTGTCCGAACTCCACCTGGCCATGCTGGTGTCAGGAACAGCAGAGGACAAGTCGGCGTTAGCCGCCAGTGAGAAGACACCAGCAGAGGGGCAGACAGACAGACAGGCGGGCAGAGAGACAGACAGGCGGCTTCCGCCACCGGACAGCCCGTCCGTCCGTGATGGACAGAATCACCTTGTCCGCGAGGCCTGGCGAGGCTCCGTATGAGAAACCCTGGGAGGGGTGGACACTGGCACATGTCCCCAAAACGACCTTCTTGTGTTTCAGTCCGTTCCTGTAAGGATGGTTTCTGTGCGTTCTCTTTTATGTCAACACCCCCCACCCCGTTCTATAACGACCCGAAAACGCAGAAACGTTATAGGAGAAGCCGACTAAAGCTGATCGTGTAAAAACGATGTTGATATGCGAGTCCAAAGAAATACGCGAATGACAGCTGCTAACCCAAGTCCGGGACAAAATATGTATTGTTCTGTACAGCAAAGCACGTGTGTTCGAGCACGCCCAGCGCATCCGGCCGTGTCGGGCTGCCTGCTGCGGACGCGCTGCTGGCGAGACGTGACGTCGGACACAAATAACCCAAACACGCCGAACGTCTCCCACCCAAGTTCGCCAGCTCGCTAAAATTAGCCGACGTTAGCCTCGGCTGCTAGCGTAGCTTCTGCTTCGCTTCGGCGTGAGCTAACGCGGGCTAAATTAAACGGCCAGCTAAACTAGCTTTA
Organism: Lampris incognitus; assembly: GCF_029633865.1. Classification (NCBI taxonomy): domain Eukaryota; kingdom Metazoa; phylum Chordata; class Actinopteri; order Lampriformes; family Lampridae; genus Lampris; species Lampris incognitus. Next base: position 144,934,614 of record NC_079212.1, on the reverse strand, counting down.
GCGTTAGCTTTAGCGTTAGCTTGAGCTGAAGAGACGCAGCTCGGGCTAGCCACCTAGCACCGCGACAACACAACAAAACGGCTCTCACCGACAGGCGCGGCAAACCGCTACGTATGGCTGAGGCGAGCGCAGGGCGGTTAGGCTTGCCTCCTATGCGACCCCGGTACACTTAAGACCACATTCCGGCTTGTTATTTACAACAATCTGCGCCAACCTGACATGTCTCCGCGGTCCCACGCTCCGCCTCGGCGCCGGCCACACGACTGCGCAGCTCGCGCTCGGACTCCAGGACCCCGGCTACGTGTGTGGTAGGCTAGGACAATGCCGGTGCACAAGTAGCCCGAAGGAGTTGAATCGAGCGCGACTCCTTTTGGATAACCATGACCCGGATGAAGGAGAACGTTCACAGGCGGTACACAAGTAGTTCGCTTGTGTGCGTGTGTGTGTGTGCGCGCGCGCGCGTCATACAAACGAATTTAATTCACGTTAAAGGCTGATGTCCACGAGCCTACATTGTTTATAATGAGAAAGCTTAATTTCCTTGTTGCCAAAGAGCCTCGGTCAGATTTCTTCTTGCTGGCTCAGTTTTCTTTTGAGCTGTTGTGTTTCTTCTGGAAAGTGTAACGCTATAACTGTAAAGCCCCCTGTGGTTAAATCGTGATATGGAGCAACACAAATACAAATCTGACTTTCTCAAAAGACTCGGGGCCACTGTAATATTCTCTATAGCCCGTTTGGGTATAAGGTTGATGTGATACAAATGTAGCCGGTTATTTTCTTGCCCGGTGCGGGATTCGATACGGGGTGTACCGCACCACAAGGCGACATCACTTACCGCTCGGCTAAAGGGTCAGACCCGTTAGCTAGGGGCTAACGTGTCTTATTAGTAGTTTACAGTCGTCACCCTCCCCGGGAGGCGCGCTCCGAAGAGACTTCTGAGGAGCTGCGCACTTCCGGATCCCACCGCTGCCACAATGTAACCGGTTATTTTCTTGCCCGGTGCGGGATTCGATACGGGGTGTACTGCACCACAAGGCGACGTCACTAACCGCTCGGCTAAAGGGTCAGACCCGTTAGCTAGGGGCTAACGTGTCTTATTAGTAGTTTACACAAGCACTCCTATTGGCTGGTAAGTTAGCTGCAAGCTGATTGGTCCATCTGACCGTCAGATGGACCAGCCTTCTGGTCCTGGCATAACATTTAGAATGGTTATGTTAGATAGTTAAAGCTGTTTGGGAGATACATAATGATGTACTAATTAAACAGTTTACTCTAAACGTGGGCTACAGTTAGCCAGATATAGTCTAAGCTAGATGAGGGCTAGCTGCCGTGTCAAAATCAGGTTATCAAAGTATCACCAGATTCCACATCACATGTCACAATATCACCACACTCCACATCACATGTCACAATATCACCACGCTCCACGTCACATGTCACAATATCACCCGACTCCACATCACATGTCACAATATCACCACTCCACATCACATGTCACAATATCACCACTCCACGTCACATGTCACAATATCACCACGCTCCACGTCACAATATCACCACACTCCACGTCACATGTCACAATATCACCACGCTCCACGTCACATGTCACAATATCACCACGCTCCACGTCACATGTCACAATATCACCACACTCCACGTCACATGTCACAATATCACCACGCTCCACGTCACATGTCACAATATCACCACACTCCACGTCACATGTCACAATATCACCACACTCCACGTCACGTCACAATATCACCACGCTCCACATCACGTCACATTATCACCACACTCCACACGTCACAATATCACTACACTCCACATCACCACACTCCACATCACGTCACAATATCACTACACTCCACATCACGTCACAATATCACTCCACTCCACATCACTACACTCCACATCACTCCACTCCACATCACGTCACAATATCACCACACTCCACATCACATGTCACAATAACATTACATCACATCACAGGAAGCAAAAACCTCAGCATGTAACTCAAACAGCCATTACATTGTTTACAGGCACATTACTCTTAAACGTTTATATTTGGCAGCATCACCTAAACAGGATACTGCAATCTCCTTCTAAATATGACAGTGTAGTGAAATCGTTACCTTTACGACAATAGTCGTGGTGTTTAATTGGACTTGCACTGTTCTAGTGTCAATCTTTACATAGGTTTTGAGTTGGATTTGAGTTGGTTTTGCCCCGTTAAACATCTTGGACATGGATCAGACTTGCCCCCCCCTAAAGACTTGATCTGGACTTGGGTGGGCTTGACGACAAGGATAAGTGCAACTTGAAAGATATTTGACTAATAGGAAAGAGACAGCTTTCTTTAATGGTAGTTTGTCTGATATATAACCTAGTACCTGTGGTGTACCTCAGGGAAACTATCTTGGTCCATTCTTATATCTATATTATACAAATAACCAACTAGTTCAAAAACAAAAACTATTGTATTGGGGACCAAGCATCATTTCAGAGCAGAGCCTGAATGAAAGCTGTATGTAAATGATCAGAATCAGAATCATGTTTATTGGCCATGTAGCATGGCACTACATGGAATGTGACTCCGGTTTCGTGGCTCTCTCGGTGTACTTAACATAGAATAACAGCACTACAACACAGCAATCTTCAGATTTCAACAGAAGGACTGACTTATACAGGTGACATCAGAGGTGATGAAGTGCAATGGTGCAGAGAATATATCAGAGATGCTGAAATAGACGTTAGCAGGTTGCTTACATACACGCTGGAGGGAGATGGACATGACACAGTGTACCAGTATACATACAATGTACAGTACAGTGTATACAACATGGCTGGATTTATTTGGCAGTGTTAGGCATTCATTTGAATGACCGCCCGCGGAAAGAAACCTTTTATATCTGGCTGTTTTTGGGGTACAGTGCTCTGTAGCACCTACCAGAGGGGGAGGACTTGGAACAGGTTGTGTGACCAGGGTGTCTGCAGTGATGTGGCCTGTCCGTTTGCTGAGTCTGGAGGTGTATGAGTCCTGAATGGAGGGCAGGCTGGCACTAGTGATTTTCTCTGCAGACTTAACTGTCCGTTGTAGTCTGTCCCTGTCCTGTGATGATTTGGCCATTCAACAAATTCAAGAGGCCTAACTTCTTAGTATAACACGGGATAATACATTATCTTGGTCCAAGCATATAGATACAGCTGCAAATGGGATGGGGAGAGATCTGGCGAGGGTTTTTGATTTTTATTTATTTATTTAAATACTTTATTGAACCCTGTGGGGAAATTCCTCTCTGCATTTACCCCATCCTAGCTGTGTAGCGAGGAGCAACGGGCAGCCGCCGTGCAGCACCCAGGGAACAACTCCAGGAAATCACATTGTCTCCAAAGCTTATTTCACACGGTCACAAACAAGGAAAACCAAATCCTTTGCGGCGGCCTCACCCAGCACCCTCCATGCAGTCTCAGTTTGTGTCTTGGTTTGATGGCTGGGAGAGCTGGCGCTGGATCAGCTGGGAGAGCTGGTGCTGGATCAGCTGGGAGAGCTGGTGCTGGATGGGCTGGGAGAGCTGGCGCTGGATCAGCTGGGAGAGCTGGCGCTGGATCGGCTGGGAGAGCTGGTGCTGGATGGGCTGGGAGAGCTGGTGCTGGATCGGCTGGGGGAGCCTGGTCTGCAGCGTCCTGTGGGCCCAGGGACCACGGCCCTGCCCGGAGCTGTGCCCGAAGAGGACACACCGAGGGCGGTCTGACAGGACACGGAAGCGGGGCAGGCTAAGCTAACTGCTAGCCCATGCAGACCGGCGGTTCCGACAGTCATCCTGGCTAGCGTTGGTTCTCCTGGACAGTGATTTTTGTGTTTTGTTTTGTTTTTAGTTTAGCTATATGTGTTAGTTTGGACGTATGTGTGTTCTTGTAGTTCTTGGAGGTGTGTTTTTGTTTTTGTGTTGCCCTGTTGTGGCCTGGGGGAAACCACGCGTCGTTTCATTTCATGTGCGCAAGTCCATGAAATGAAACGACGAACAAAGTGTCCCTGATTCTGATATTTCAAACAGAATTAACTGCAGAAACAATTTATAGAACCGCAAAAGGGCTGGTGGATACTAAACAGAAGGGGGCATAGTAACCTTGTTATAAATCTTACCTGTAGGGGGCGTTGTTCTCCCTTACAGTTGAAATGAAATCACACGAGCAATTCGCTCACTCTCACTTTGCTATCACAGCCTGAATAAGGTTGCTAAGGGTGCAGGATGTTGAATTCTTTGCTGATATCACACAAGCGATCATCTCTGTGGTCATTTTGGACGATACCGACACTGATACTGATTCTTCTTTCTTTCCTTGTTTTATTCCCCCCCCCCACTGCCACCGGACCACGTGCCTCGGTGCCTCAGTGGAGTACCATCATCACTATTAGTGTATTTGTAAAATTACTATATGTAGCTAATTCAGGGGGCACCCGGGAATCGAACCCGAGTAGCCCAGACCACAGGCGACTGCGCTAACCAGTCAACTAAAGGGGGCGACCCGTTAGCCTAGGGCTGGCGAGTCTAGCCATCCGTGCCCCGCCCCCCCCCCTTCAGGAAGCACGTCCCCGCAGTTCAGCATACCAGCTCCCTCACGCCTCTGGGCGCACGCACTTCCGATGGCCTCGCGGTCTCGCCATCCCACTTCTGACACCAATGTAGCGAATTCCGGGTGACCCGAGACCCTTCAGTTGACTGGTTAGCACGGTCGCCCGTGGTGTGAGCTATCTGGGTTCGATTCGCGGCTGCGGCGGATTCCCGGCTGCCCCCTGAATTCGCTACGTATACTGTCACTGTGAAGTTTGCTGCACATGCCAATGTGTATAAAAACCTTCTTAAGTCAATACTTGTGTAAGCGGTTATTTTCTTGCCCGGTGCGGGATTCGATACGGGATGTACTGCACCACAAGGCGACATCACTAACCGCTCGGCTAAAGGGTCAGACCCGTTAACTGGGGACTAACGTGTCTTATTAGCAGTTTACAGTCGTCACCCTCTCCCGGAAGCGCGCCCTCGCGCTTTGTTCTTCCCGCGCTCCGAAGAGACTTCTGAGGATCTGCACACTTCCGGATCCCACCGCTGCCACCAAGGTAACCGAGGGTTTGTAGATGTCGCCTGTACTGTAGGAAACTATAAAATAACAAATACGGAGGTTCCACTTTCACACGAGGACCACTTTATTTGGATTCTTCCCCCAACAGAACTCCACAGCAACAACCCTGCGTACAGCACTTCCGCTCTCTCTTCAGCCTTCAAAATAAGAGCTCAAGGCATATACTGTGGCAACAGCTTATAACAGGAACTTAAAATCACTAACAGGCAAGTCCAGAAAAATAGGTTACACATGTGTATATATGTGAAGGTTGTTGTGTTGTTATTCTATGTTACGGACACTGGGCGAGCCACGGAACCGCAGTCAAATTCCATGTATGTGTAAACCTACATGGCCAACAAACATGGTTCTGATTCTGGTTCCTACCTGTGCTGGTTTACTAAACAGTGTTTCCAAGTGTCTGCGTTCACCGAGGGAGGATGCGCACACACGACTTCTACTTCAATGGAGAAGACACATCACGTTTATTTCAGCAGAACACTTCAGACATCTTTGTTCTCACATTTGTTCTACGACAGATGGATGGATCCTTAAGGCTTCTCTGTAAAACGCTGACCGTCGACAGTTTTTTTGTTGTTGCAAATAACAAAAGGGGGAAATCTGCTCCCTTCAGTCGTCACAAAAGTTTTTAGAAATGCACATCGAGTCGGACATTAACTTTATACATTCAAAACAGACTTGGTATTGTCGCATTGAAACAGAACTGGCCCATACTGCAGACACTTGTATGTAGACTATAGCGCCACCCGTCTTCCCATCGGTGCACCGCGTCTCTGTCGGGACGCGCGTCATCAGGTCCACATACTGGACGCCACTTTGACGCACGTGTTGTGGTGCTGACACGTGGTCGGCTACTGACACCGGTGGAGGAGACGGCGTGTCTGTTGTGTTGTGCTCTCATAGACAAACACCACGCGTTACGCGCGGTTAGAGGAGAGCACAACCTGCGGTCTGCAGACTTCACAGTTGAGGTGAGCGCTCCTTAAAATCCGACTAAGATGAAGAGGCGCATTATCAGTCACGGTAGTTATGATGAAGCTGTATACAGTATTATAACATCGAAAAAGAAACTCAAAGTAACGGACACAGCACAACGGGCAACATTTTGAGGCAACTAACGTGGACCATGTTCCGGTAGAGGGAATGGAGATTCGCAGAATCCATCTCCGCTTCCCGCCTTCACTCAGCTCAGCTTCCTGCCTTCACTCATCTCCGCTTCCCGCCTTCACTCATCTCCACTTCCTGCCTTCACTCATGTCCGCTTCCCGCCTTCACTCATCTCCACTTCCTGCCTTCACTCATGTCCGCTTCCCGCCTTCACTCATCTCCGCTTCCCGCCTTCACTCATCTCCACTTCCTGCCTTCACTCATGTCCGCTTCCCGCCTTCACTCATCTCTGCTTCCCGCCTTCACTCATCTCCGCTTCCTGCCTTCACTCATCTCCACTTCCTGCCTTCACTCAGCTCAGTTTCCTGCCTTCACTCATCTCCACTTCCTGCCTTCACTCATCTCCGCTTCCTGCCTTCACTCATCTCCGCTTCCTGCCTTCACTCATCTCAGCTTCCTGCCTTCACCCATCTCTGCTTCCCGCCCACCTTCACTCATCTCAGCTTCCTGCCTTCACTCATCTCCGCTTCCTGCCTTCACCCATCTCCGCTTCCCGCCCACCTTCACTCATCTCAGCTTCCTGCCTTCACTCATCTCCGCTTCCCGCCTTCACCCATCTCTGCTTCCCGCCCACCTTCACTCATCTCAGCTTCCTGCCTTCACTCATCTCCACTTCCTGCCTTCACTCAGCTCAGTTTCCTGCCTTCACTCATCTCCGCTTCCTGCCTTCACTCATCTCCGCTTCCCGCCTTCACCCATCTCTGCTTCCTGCCTTCACTCATCTCCGCTTCCCGCCTTCACCCATCTCTGCTTCCCGCCCACCTTCACTCATCTCCGCTTCCTGCCTTCACTCATCTCCACTTCCTGCCTTCACTCAGCTCAGTTTCCTGCCTTCACTCATCTCCACTTCCTGCCTTCACTCATCTCCGCTTCCTGCCTTCACTCATCTCCGCTTCCTGCCTTCACTCATCTCAGCTTCCTGCCTTCACTCATCTCCGCTTCCCGCCCACCTTCACTCATCTCAGCTTCCTGCCTTCACTCATCTCCGCTTCCTGCCTTCACCCATCTCCGCTTCCCGCCCACCTTCACTCATCTCAGCTTCCTGCCTTCACTCATCTCCGCTTCCCGCCCACCTTCACTCATCTCAGCTTCCTGCCTTCACTCATCTCCGCTTCCCGCCTTCACCCATCTCTGCTTCCCGCCCACCTTCACTCATCTCAGCTTCCTGCCTTCACTCATCTCCGCTTCCTGCCTTCACTCATCTCCGCTTCCTGCCTTCACTCATCTCCGCTCCCTGCCTTCACTCACCTCCGCTTCCCGCCCGCCTTCACTCATCTCCGCTTCCTGCCTTCACTCATCTCCGCTTCCTGCCTTCACTCATCTCAGTTTCCTGCCTTCACTCATCTCAGCTTCCTGCCTTCACTCATCTCCGCTTCCTGCCTTCACTCATCTCAGTTTCCTGCCTTCACTCATCTCCGCTTCCTGCCCACCTTCACTCATCTCCGCTTCCTGCCCACCTTCACTCATCTCCGCTTCCTGCCTTCACTCATCTCCGCTTCCTGCCTTCACTCATCTCAGCTTCCTGCCTTCACTCATCTCAGCTTCCTGCCTTCACTCATCTCCGCTTCCTGCCTTCACTCCTCTCAGCTTCCTGCCTTCACTCATCTCAGCTTCCTGCCTTCACTCATCTCAGCTTCCTGCCTTCACTCATCTCCGCTTCCTGCCTTCACTCATCTCCGCTTCCTGCCTTCACTCATCTCAGCTTCCTGCCTTCACTCATCTCCACTTCCTGCCTTCACTCATCTCCACTTCCTGCCTTCACTCATCTCCGCTTCCTGCCTTCACTCATCTCCGCTTCCTGCCTTCACTCATCTCAGCTTCCTGCCTTCAATCATCTCCACTTCCTGCCTTCACTCATCTCAGCTTCCTGCCTTCACTCATCTCAGCTTCCTGCCTTCAGCCATCTCCACTTCCTGCCTTCACTCATCTCTGCTTCCCGCCCGCCTTCACTCATCTCAGCTTCCTGCCTTCACTCATCTCCGCTTCCTGCCTTCACTCATCGTGGTCGTTCTGACAGTGCAGGAGTCAGTTATCATTCGGGCTTGGTCAAATTAATATAATTCAAACACAAACCCATTGGTTCACATGTGTCGTGACGCATTAAATAAATCCTCTTGGCCTCTAAATGTCACCCGTGTGTCGAACACAGCAGCCGTCCAGACACACGACTGAAGAAGCTCATTAGGCTAGCAGTGCATAATACGGCGATCACAGCTTATTATAGACTGTACAGTACATATCCCCGGCTACACGACCATCCCGCTAAGCAACGTAGAGCCGCTATCCGTCACCATGGTGCAGCATTTCAACAAGTACAGTCGTTATTTCCTGGTGGTAAAGTGCCAAACTTTCTCCTGACGTCCGACGCAGGAGACTCTGAGGAAGAGTCACGCCCCGAACCCGAGTCTGACATTCTGTTCAAATCCCAGCTCTCCACGTATATATACATGAGGTCAACATTTCGGGAGAATTCGAAAAAGAAGTTAATGGACGCTGACGCACTGACTTAGCTGGTTTTGCTTTTGACATATGACAGTATGTGGTTAATTACCCTATTGATCTATAATATACAGCTGAATTTAAGAGGGGTTTCTTCACCTCTTAAGTCATGAAACTTTCTGCATACGTAAAGGGAAATGTTTCTGTTCCCACAAAGATGCATGGTACATCTCACAGACAAACCCTTTAATCGCCCAACAACCCATGGAGGGCAGACGCTCCTCACCTCCTCCAGGGCTGACGTGAACCTTCGTTACATCAATTCACAGTACACATCAAAAGTATATAGTATCAAACTGGTGTACGCTACAGAGAATGGTGTACTCAGATGGGACAACGCATGAATCAATGCTTTTCTGAATATAATGGCCACAGTGGCGACTGGGTGCCTAATGATGATGGCTAATTGAGGACCATGGCTTATCCAACTTCTTATTTACCACCACACCACTGCCTACAACGGTGCAAACGGCATCGACCACACTCAAGGGAGGTTAAATTTCGGACAGTGAACGCCCACATGTTTTCTTCATGACCTGGCGGAGATAGTGGAGCTCCTAAAATGCAGACTTTTTGCATGTGAAATCTGGTCGGATTTAACTGGACACTCAAGTGACCTTGGAGACAGAGAACCTGGAGATGGGAAGCTTGTCTGCAGTTTTATATATGCATGTATGTCAGTGACCCTTCCTCCCTCTTTTGCTCCTCGTGGTCAGCCGCATTTAAATCCTACTCGCATCTTTTCTCTCCACTTCCTGTCCTTTAGTTTCTGTTTTAACCATCTAAGATATTTTGATCCCCTCCCTTTTCTTTTCCCCCATCTTCCTCCAGTCTTTCCCCCTTTCATCTCCTCCTCTTCAATCCTTTTATCGCCTCATCATCAATGTGTTTTATCCACTTCCCTACTCCCTCTTCCAGTCATCCATCTATCACAGATGTCCCTCCCTTCTGTTTGTCGTTCCTACTTTCCTAACCCTCCTCTTACTCTCGCCTCTCCATCAGAGGTGCGTGTCTTGCTCCTCCTCTTCCTCTTCACTTCCTGGTTGGTTGACAAACACCTGGGGGGAAAAAAAAACCCAAAACAATTATAAACCGCATGCTGATGCCAGGCAGCATCAAAGTTCTGTCATGTGATTGTAAACAGGTACTATCACATATCAGTTCATAGTTTTGGCATGTGTGTTCATGTTTTACCCTTTTTTGGGGGGGATTTTTCCCCCTTTTTCTCCCAATTTGAACTTTGCCAATTATCCCACTCTTCCGAGCCGTCCCGGTCACTGCTCCACCCCCTCTGTCGATCCGGGGAGGGCTGCAGACTACCACATGCCTCCTACCATACATGTGGTGAGGAGTTTAACCAGAGGCATGTAGCACATGGGAGGATCACGCTATTCCCCCCAGTTCCCCCTGCTACCCCGAACAGGCGCCCCGACTGACCAGAGGAGACGCTAGTGCAGTGACCAAGACACGTACCCACATCCGGCTTCCCACCCGCAGACACGGCCAATTGTGTCTGTAGGGACGCCCGACCAAGCTGGAGGCAACACGGGGATTCGAACTGGGTGATCCCCATGTTGGTAGGCAACGGAATAGACCGCTACGCTACCCGGACGCCCCCGTTTGCAAAACTTAATTTGCTACTACGTCAAATCGACCAAAGTTCACTTGTAATTTTCAAATGTTTCGCCAACAGATTGATCCCGGATCTCTTTTTGATTCTATTCGTTTATTTTTTCCATCCGTCACGTCACACGATCAAAGTTCCATCCAATCACCTGCCAGCGGCTGCTGTTCTCCTCCCCGCCCCCCTCACTGCCTCCTGCAAGCCCATTGGTGCTTGGCTTCTTCTCCTGCATCTCAGGCTGGCTGTCATTGGTCACGTCCAAGGTGGGGTTGTCATGGCAACCATTCTCCACAAAATGAAGTTCCTCAGCACGGGTCTGGGGACGAAGAGAAATATATGAGTATGTTGTGTGTGTGTGTGTGTGTGTCTCAATAATCAAGGTAAGAAAATCAAAGAAGGTTGAATCAGTTCATCAGGACACAACGTTTACTGACAGATACGTTTCATCATCATCTAATGCCCCGTTTCCACTACATGGTGCCGGCTTGACTCGCCCTTTTTTTCCGTTTTCCATTACTGGAAAGTACCGGCATTTTGGTAACTTACCACTTTTCTGGTACCACCTTTGTCGAGGATCCAAAAAAACTGGAGCGGGTAAAATCAATGCAGACCTGTGATTGGTCAGAGAAACGCGTCACTGCGTCATCAATCTGCGCATGGGATATCACCATGGTGTGTGCATCGCTATGACGACCAGCTACACTGAGGGGGTACTGTTACGGTAATAGAAAACGACACAGAAGCGAGTCGAGTCGAGTTGAGCCGGTACCATGTAGGGGAAAAGGGGCATAATTGACCTTTTCAGTCTCACCCGACTGCAGGTATCCCACCCTTATAAACAATACAGTGGCTTAACGACCCAAACCAACGACCAGTTTCATATGCAAATATGGGCGTGACCATTAACTAGAGTTACAATGGTCATGTGTACTATTCAGAGAGGACGGGAATGTTTGCAGTCACAGCGTTGTAAGACTCCCCCGTTCAAACCAGCGTTGCTCCCTATCAAGGATGTCCACATCCTCATCCTTGAAAGAGTGGCCATTGGCCTGTAGATGGTGTAGACTGTGTAGATGGTGCAGACTGTGTAGATGGTGCAGACTGTGTAGATGGTGTAGACTGTGTAGATGGTGCAGACTGTGTAGATGGTGTAGACTGTGTAGATGGTGCGTAGATGGTGTAGACTGTGTAGATGGTGCAGACTGTGTAGATGGTGTAGACTGTGTAGATGGTGTAGACTGTGGAGTCCTGGTCTGACATGGTAGCTCTCCTGTGTTGTGCCATCCTCTTGGCCAGAATCTGTTTAGCTTCTCCGATGTACAAGTCACGGCAATCCTCCTGGAACTTAACAGCGTCCACTATATTGCTCTGTTTGTGCCGGGGAACCCGATCCTTGGGGTGGACCAACTTCTGGTGCAGCGTGTTTTGGAGTTTAAAAGCAACTGAGAGGTGGTTTTTTGAAATTACGGGTTCCAACACTCCTGCCACATATGGAATCACCACTGGTTTACAGTTAGGCAGCTGTTGTCCTTCTCCTCTCTTCTATCAGCTGCTGCACTGTCTGGGCGTCTTCCTGGCTTTGACAAACACCCAATTAGGATAACCACACTTAACCAGGGCCTGTTTAATGTGGGGTTTCTCCCCTTCCCCGGCCGCTGTGTTGGTGGGGACGTTGTCAGCTCGGTCTCCAGCATCCTGATGACTCCTAGTTTGTGCTCCAGTGGATGATGAGAGTCAAACCTTAAGCACTGATCAGTATGTGTTGGTTTACAGTGAACATCAACAATCAAATGTCCTCCATCACCGACTGCAATTTCCAGAGCTCCCACATCAGACCAGGACTCCACAGTCTCCACCATCTACACAGTCTACACCATCTACAGGCCAGTGGCCACTCTTTAAGGATGAGGATGTGCACATCCTTGATAGAGAGAAACGCTGGTTTGAATGGGGAGTCAAAGAGGCCATCTATGTGAAGAGGGAACAACCATCCCTGAACCGGGGCGGGGCTAAGAGTACATCTGTCTCCATCTTACAATGCTGTGACTGCAAACATTCCCCAGTCTTCTGTGAATAGTACACATGGCCATTGTCGCTCTAGTTAATGGTCATTGGTTTGGGTCGTTATGCCACTGTGTTGTTTATAAGGGTGGGACACCTGCAGTCAGTTGAGACTGAAGAGGTCACTTATGCCCCTTTTCCACTACATAGTACCGACTCGACTCGACTCGACAAGTGTAATTTTTTCCATTATCGTAGCAGTACCATCTCAGTGTAGCTGGTCTGCATTGATTTTGGAACCCGCTCCAGTTTTTTTGGAACCTCGACAAAGGTGGTACCAGAAGAGTGGTAACAGTTACCAAAATGCCGGTACTTTTCAGTAATGGAAAACGAAAAAGTCGAGTCAAGTTGAGCCGGTACCATGTAGTGGAAAAGCGTCATTAAGATAAGTGATGAAACATATCTGTCAATAAGATGAACTGATTCACCCTTCTTTGGTTGTGTGTGTGTGTGTGTGTGTGTGTGTGTGTGTGTGTGTGTGTGTGTGTGTGTGTGTGTGTCTGTATGCATGTTGCTGCCTTTTAGATGAGGGGTTCCCAGTTTCTGCCTGAGGATGTAGTAATTACCAGTTGAGAAGTCAAGAAGTTTAGGAGTTGTATGAGTTGTGATGTCAGGAGTCAACACACGGGCCACAGTCAGTGGAGGTGGTGTCTGAGTTGTGATGTCAGGAGTCAACACACGGGCACAGTCAGTGGAGGTGGTGTCTGAGTTGTGATGTCAGGAGTCAACACACGGGCCACAGTCAGTGGAGGTGGTGTCTGAGTTGTGATGTCAGGAGTCAACACACGGGCACAGTCAGTGGAGGTGGTGTCTGAGTTGTGATGTCAGGAGTCAACACACGGGGCACAGTCAGTGGAGGTGGTGTCTGAGTTGTGATGTCAGGAGTCAACACACGGGGCACAGTCAGTGGAGGTGGTGTCTGAGTTGTGATGTCAGGAGTCAACACACGGGCCACAGTCAGTGGAGGTGGTGTCTGAGTTGTGATGTCAGGAGTCAACACACGGGCCACAGTCAGTGGAGGTGGTGTCTGAGTTGTGATGTCAGGAGTCAACACACGGGGCACAGTCAGTGGAGGTGGTGTCTGAGTTGTGATGTCAGGAGTCAACACACGGGCACAGTCAGTGGAGGTGGTGTCTGAGTTGTGATGTCAGGAGTCAACACACGGGCACAGTCAGTGGAGGTGGTGTCTGAGTTGTGATGTCAGGAGTCAACACACGGGCCACAGTCAGTGGAGGTGGTGTCTGAGTTGTGATGTCAGGAGTCAACACACGGGGCACAGTCAGTGGAGGTGGTGTCTGAGTTGTGATGTCAGGAGTCAACACACGGGGCACAGTCAGTGGAGGTGGTGTCTGAGTTGTGATGTCAGGAGTCAACACACGGGCCACAGTCAGTGGAGGTGGTGTCTGAGTTGTGATGTCAGGAGTCAACACACGGGCCATAGTCAGTGGAGGTGGTGTCTGAGTTGTGATGTCAGGAGTCAACACACGGGGCACAGTCAGTGGAGGTGGTGTCTGAGTTGTGATGTCAGGAGTCAACACACGGGGCACAGTCAGTGGAGGTGGTGTCTGAGTTGTGATGTCAGGAGTCAACACACGGGCCATAGTCAGTGGAGGTGGTGTCTGAGTTGTGATGTCAGGAGTCAACACACGGGCACAGTCAGTGGAGGTGGTGTCTGAGTTGTGATGTCAGGAGTCAACACACGGGGCACAGTCAGTGGAGGTGGTGTCTGAGTTGTGATGTCAGGAGTCAACACACGGGGCACAGTCAGTGGAGGTGGTGTTTGAGTTGTGATGTCAGGAGTCAACACACGGGGCACAGTCAGTGGAGGTGGTGTCTGAGTTGTGATGTCAGGAGTCAACACACGGGCACAGTCAGTGGAGGTGGTGTCTGAGTTGTGATGTCAGGAGTCAACACACGGGGCACAGTCAGTGGAGGTGGTGTCTGAGTTGTGATGTCAGGAGTCAACACACGGGGCACAGTCAGTGGAGGTGGTGTCTGAGTTGGGATGTCAGGAGTGAACACACGGGCACAGTCAGTGGAGGTGGTGTCTGAGTTGTGATGTCAGGAGTCAACACACGGGCCACAGTCAGTGGAGGTGGTGTCTGAGTTGTGATGTCAGGAGTCAACACACGGGGCACAGTCAGTGGAGGTGGTGTCTGTCACATCAAATCAGTTTATGTGTTGAACCTTTAACTTGGATGGGTTTGATTGATGCACACACAGGAAATGACTCAATATTATCCTAACAGAAAAAAAAATCAACTTCCTGCTCCTCTCTTCTCCAAGGTGTCAGAGAAGTTTAGGGCTTGTGACGATGACTTTTACACAGCATGTGTGTGTGTGTTCGCTCTGTATTTACACACCATAGTCTTGGTAGCAGGCAGGCGTCTCTGCCAGCAGATGTAGATGAGTCCGGATGTGATGATGACCATACAGACGGAGCCAATGATCACCAGGACCACGAACAGCTTGCCGTAGTCACTACGTGTCTGACTGGGCCGGTACTGACAGCTGCTGGCCGCACTGAAATTCTGAATACCGACCTGGAGGTCACACACACACACACACACACACACATGAAGGGTTAGAGGGTCTATAGAGGTTCTATTCCCATCCATCCATCCATTATCCGAACTGCTTATCCTGCTCTCAGGGTTGCGGGGATGCTGGAGCCTATCCCAGCAGTCATGGGGCAGTAGGCAGGGAGACACCCTGGACAGGCTGCCAGGCCATCACAGGGCCCACGCCTGCCCAGCCACACACACACACACACACACACACACACACACACACACACACACACACACACACATTCACACCTAGGGACAATTCAGTACGGCTGATTCACCTGACCTACATGTCTTTGGACTGTGGGAAGAAACCGGAGCCCCCGGAGTAAACCCACCCAGACACGGGGAGAACATGCAAACTCCACACAGAGGACGACCCAGGACAACCCCCAAGGTTGGACTACCCCGGGGATCGAACCCAGGACCTTCTTGCTGTGAGGTGACTGCGCTAACCACTGCGCCACCGTGTCGCCTGGTTCTACTGCCATTGAGAACAAAAACTAAAAAACTAAAAACTACCGACAGCAGAAACGATGTGAAGATCTGAAGGTTGAGGTGCTTTTAAACTGAAATTCATGTTAGGATCTCTCTAATCTCTCAGTTACCAACCACAAAATATTCTTTATCCACAAAAACCTTAGACTCTGTGCTTCTATTGTGAGTTGGCGGCTTCAGACATTAGCCAGGCTTACTCATGCCAATTTAGTCATAACAGCTGTATAGTAATTAACTAACTAATTAACGGAGGTTTAGAAGATCTTTCACCACTTTACCTCATTCAAATGTCTCCTGATTTCTCCAAGCATCCCCAGCACATCCTTGGTAGCTACCATTCCTGGAAAACAGTAATATACAGGTTAAGGCAGTCATATAAGGCTAGTGAGACTATCCATCCATCCATCCATTATCCAAACCACTTATCCTGCTCTCAGGGTTGTGGAATGCTGGAGCCTATCCCAGCAGTCATTGGGCGGCAGGCGGGAAGAGACCCTGGACAGGCTGCCAGGCCATCACAGGGCGCTAGTAAGACGAGATGCAGATAAATGTGTGTATTTGTGTGTGTACAGGTGTGGTTACATGTTTGTGTGTATGTGAGTGTATGAGGTTTTAGGGTTAATCAGGGGAACTGTAAATTAATATGGTGCTGATAACCTTAAACCAACATAAAATATAACCATTTCCACCAAGTCACAGGTGAGGGATGATGTCACCAAATAAAGAATCAGCACAGCGGCCAGAATCTATTTTCTCTCGGTAGTTTAATCCAGACAAGCCACAGTTCTATGATGAGCATGACACAGAGCTCCGAAGCAAAATGTGTCGAACGAACCAAATGTCAAATAACACAGTCCCGTATTTACACTTATTCCATCCTCGTTCTTCAGTTAAATACCATACTGACTTCTAGATCCTGCTTCTCACCCTCAAGGCCCTTCATAACCTAGCTCCTTCATATCTTTCCCACCTCCTTCATATTGCAGCGAATTCAGGAGGCAGCCGGGAATCTGCCGCAGCCAGGAATCGAACCGGGGTAGCCCAGACCACGGGCGACTGTGCTAACCAGTCAAATAAAGGGTCCGACTTATTAGCCAAGGGCTAGCAAGTCTACATATCCGTGGTCGTTACACTACCTCCCTCCTTCGGGAAGCACGTCCCCGCGCTTCAGCATATCAGCCAGCCCCCTCACACCTCTGATCGCACGCGCTTCCGATGGCCTCACGGTCTCACCATCCCACTTCTGACACCAATGTAGCAAATTCAGGGGGCAGCCGGGAAACGAACCCGAGTCGCCCGCACCATGGGCGACTGCGCTAACCAGGCAACTAAACGGTCCGACCCGCTAGCCAAAGGCTAGCGAGTCTAGTCATCCGTGGTCGTTACACTATCCATACACCCTCCCGCACTCTCAGATCCTCTTCTGCTCTCCAACTCACTACACCATCGGCCCGCTGGACTACCATGGGGTCTAGAGCCTTCAGTCGTTCTGCCCCCCGCCTATGGAACTCTCTCCCACAAGACCTTCACAACACTGACTCTCTTTCAACCTTCACATCCTGTCTCAAAACACAGCTTTTCAAACTGGCACATTCAGTCTGATCCACGCCTCATTGAGTTTTATGCAGCTGACGAGTTTATATTTATCTGTTGTGTTAACTTTTTATTGTCTACCTGCTTTGTTTTGATTTTATGCTGTCTGATACAGGGCTGCTGGTTTTTTACTGTGTTCTGTAAGCTGTCCTTGAGTGCTCTGAAAGGCGTCCACAAATAGAATGTATTATTATTTTTATTATTATTCCTTCAATACATGTGTGTATGTCATTGTGTGTGTGTGTGTGTGCTTTATACACACCATGTTTTGATGCCACATTCATCAGCAGCTGGTGTTGCTGGTGAGTTGGTTTGCTGAGGTAAATTACCCATGATCCCTCGGGGCTTTTCATCTTCCTAGTGAACAAATGCTCCAAGATCTCCAACAACCTCACACCGTGGTCTGCACGGAACTCCTCCTGCACACACACACACACACACACACACACACACACAGAAGGGTTGTCACAGGACCAAAATGTTGAACTTTGATGATATTTCTACTACACAATCTGTCGAGTTCCCTACCGTTTACTCACAATACACATAAGGGACAACCTTTAATCGATCTCTTTATCGTGTTTAATATACACTGCTCAAAAAAATAAAGGGAACACCTAAAAACACAATATAGACCTCGATGAATGAAATATTTCAGCTGAAAATCTTTATTTATTAGACAGAGGAATGTGTTTAGAGCAAAATAACCTAAGAATGATCAATGGAAATCAAAATCATTAGCCCGTTAAGGTCTGGATTCAGAATCATACTCAAAATCAAAGTGGAAAATGAGAACATAGGCTGATCCAACTTCTGTGGAAATTCTTCAAGACGATTCAAAATGGGGCTCAGTAGTGTGTGTGGCCTCCACGTGCCTGTATGCACTCCCTACAACGTCTGGGCATGCTCCTGATGAGACGACGGATGGTCTCCTGAGGGATCTCCTCCCAGACCTGGATCAGGGCATCGGTCAACTCCTGGACAGTCTGTGGTGCGACATCGCGTTGGCGGATGGTATGAGACATGATGTCCCAGAGGTGCTCGATTGGATTCAGGTCTGGGGAACGTGCAGGCCGGTCCATAGCATCAATGCCCTCGACATACAGGTACTGCTGACACACTCTGGCCACATGAGGACGAGCATTGTCATGCATGAGCAGGAACCCAGGGCCCACTGCACCAGCATATGGTCTGACAATGGGTCTGAGGATCTCATCCCGGTACCTAATGGCAGTCATGGTACCTCTGGCTAGCACGTAGAGGTCTGTGCGGCCCTCCAAGGATATGCCTCCCCAGACCATCACTGACCCACCGCCAAACCGGTCATGCTGGAGGATGTTGCAGGCAGCAGAACGTTCTCCACAGTGTCTCCAGACTCTCTCACGTCTGTCACATGTGTTCAGTGTGAACCTGCTCTCATCTGTGAAGAGCACAGGGCGCCAATGGCGAATCTGCCAACCAAGATGTTCTCTGGCAAAGGTCAATCGGGCTGCACGGTGTTGGGCTGTGAGCACAGGCCCCAATTGTGGACGTCGGGCCCTCATACCATCCTCATGCATTCTGTTTCTCACTGTTTGAGCAGAAACCTGCACATTAGTGGCCTGTTGAAGGTCGTTTTGTAGGGCTCCGGCAGTGCTCCTCCTGTTCCTCCTTGCACAAAGGACCAGATAGCGGTCCTGCTGCGGGGTTGTTGTCCTCCTGCGGCCCCCTCCACGTCTCCTGGTGTACTGGCCTGTCTCCTGGTACCTCCTCCATGCTCTGGACACTGTGCTGGGAGACACATCAAATCTTCTTGCCACAGCACCCATTGATGTGCCATCCTGGATGAGCTGCACTACCTGAGCAACTTCTGTAGGTTGCAGATACCGCCTCATGCCACCTCTAGTGGTGAGGGCACTAGCAAAATGAAAAACTAACCAAAGATCGGCCAGAAAAGATGAGGGCAGGCAAATGGTCTGTGGCCACCACCTGCAAATCCATTCCTGTTATAGGGGTTGTCTTGCAAATTGTCTAATTTCCACCTGGTGGAAATTAGACAATTTACCAACAGGTGAAATTGCTTCACAAATCAGTGTTGCTTCCTAACTGGACAGGTTGATATCTCAAAAGTGTGATTGACTTGGAGCTACATTGCATTGCTTATGTGTTCCCTTTATTTTTTTGAGCAGTGTACTTTTGCAGTGGAAAGACATCAGGAAACATTTGGGCATTCCAAGAAATTTAACAGTTTGGTCCCCCGTTGTTCTTAATCCAGATTTCCCTTTATCGGTTCATAGTTATGCACTTGTGTCTGACGGAGTCCCGGCTCTCACATTTATTTATAGTAACACACTGAAATCATTTGAGGTCCTTACATAGGAATTTAACTCGCCCAAAAGTCACTTCTAGAAACCCAGCAGTGATTTCCTGATTAAAAACAAGAGCCCTGGGGCGTCCGGGTATCGTGGCGGTCTATTTCGTTGCCTACCAACACGGGGATCACCGGTTCGAATCCCCGTGTTACCTCCAGCTTGGTCGGGTGTCCCTACAGACACAATTGGCCGTGTCCGTGGGTGGGAAGCCAGATGTGGGTGTGTCCTGGTCGCTGCACTAGCGCCTCCTCTGGTCGGTCGGGGCGCCTGTTCGGAGGGGAGAGGGGACTGGGGGGAATAGTGTGATCCTCCCATGCGCTACGTCCCCCTGGTGAAACTCCTCACTGTCAGGTGAAAAGAAGCGGCTGGCGACTCCACATGTATGGGAGGAGGCATGTGGTAGTCTGCAGCCCTCCCCGGGTCGGCAGAGGGGGTGGAGCAGCGACCGGGACGGCTCTGAGGCGTGGCGTAATTAGGGGAGAAATAGGGAGAAAAAAATTGAGTAATAACAAAGAGCCCTGGACTCAGCCTGTGACCTGTCTGGTGTGTTGTGGGACATGCTGGTGCAGCCTGGCTGGTTGAACCTCGCCCAGGGCAAGTTTATCTAAATAGCAACTTTTATACACAAAGGCAGTTCATAGTTCTTTACATCAAGGTATGAAACTAATCACAAGATAAAGAGAAATTAAAAGATAAAAGTTTAATACGATAAAAACACATTTAAAAAGGAAATGACAAGATAAAAACGCAGAGGAATAAAACAGGAAAAGTGGAAACTAGGTTGAGATTCGACCTGCTGACCAGGTTATGGCTGCTGCTGATTGTGTAACAAACTGGAGATTGGTATCCTTGTAAAAAATTAAACACACACACACACAGACGCACACAAACACATTAAACTGCCTAGAAAGTCAGCTTATTTAGGGGAAAGAGAAGAGGGTAAAAAGGGATGAGGAGTAAGAAGAAGAAGGATGTAGTAATCCAGACAGTGTTCCAGGGAGTGTGTGGGGCAGATGCTAGTAGTGTGTAACGTGTCCACCTGTGAGTGCACGAGATTAGTCCCAATACATTCCGGTGTCCGAGGTCTGTAATTTATCCTAGTGCCTCCGAGCAGCACAGGCCCTGCAGACGTGCAGACACCCCACGACCAAGAGAACAGCCGGAGCCCGATGCACCGCCACCCCGGAGGAACACCGAGCCAACAGGGGGCCAGGAGCCTGCAGAGCAACAGCCCCGCACACCCCTGAAGAGCACCAACAAGTCCCCATACGCACAAGCCGGTTCTGCACCCCCACCGCTAACCCCCGGGCGCGGGCACAAGGTGAACCTGCAGGTGTGGGACCCGAGCTGCGGATGGCGGTCTGTGCTCGTCATCCTTGGCCATAAATGTACTGGCTCAGAGCAGGCCTGGAGCCAGCAGCCCGGAGCCGGCGGTCTGTACCAGCTTCGGATCGAACCTTAAAGATTCAGTCCAATAAAAATAAATTCCTCTCATCTTGTTGTACGTTTTATTGATGTAAAATGACCAAAATGTTAGACCTGTTGTTGTTGTGACTGAAGCTCCTCAAGAACCTCAACAACACACAAAGAACCTTGACTATTTCATTAAAGAGGAATAATATATCTTCATTAACGAACACCCCTAATAAAATGGCTAGCAAAATGTCCAAAACCTACCCTGTGGTTTAACGTTAAATGTCCTTACAGTTCTTTTACTCATACGCCTCACTCTGGACGCCCACCATCCTGATATACTGACCTCACATCCTCGTACTTACACAGTTCATGTTTTCGGTCATGTTGAGGATGACGTAGCCTTGACTGGCCAGCTCACTCCAGTCCACACACACCACCTGCAGAGGAAATCCAGAGTTAGAGAACTAAGCCCGACACCGAAATGAACTAAAGCTGACACTGAAATACAAACCCCAATTCCAATGAAGTTGGGACGTTGTGTAAAACGTAAATAAAAACAGAATACAATGATTTGCAAATCCTTTTCGACCTATATTCAGTTGAATACACTACAAAGACAAGATATCTAATGTCCAAACGGATAAACTTTATTGTTTTTTTGCAAATATTCCCTCATTTTGAATTTGATGCCTGCAACACGTTCCAAAGAAGCTGGGACAGGGGCATGATCACCACTGTGTTACACCACCTTTCCTTTTAACAACACTCAATAAGCGTTTGGGAACTGAGGACACTACTTGTTGAAGCTTTGTAGGTGGAATTCTTTCCCTTTCTTGCTTGATGTACGACTTCAGTTGCTCAACAGTCCGGGGTCTCCGTTGTCGTATTTTGCGCTTCATGATGTGCCACACATGTTCAATGGGAGACAGGTCTGGACTGCAGGCAGGCCAGTCCAGTACCCGCACTCTTTTACTACGAAGCCCCGCTGGTGTAACACCTGCAGAATGTGGCTTGGCATTGTCTTGCTGAAATAAGCAGGGACGTCCCTGAAGAAGACGTCACTTGGATGGCAGCATATGTTGCTCCAAAACCTGTATGTACCTTTCAGCATTAATGGTCCTTCACAGATGTGCAAGTTACCCATGATGCCATGGGCACTAACACCCCCCCCCAATACCATCACAGATGCTGGCTTTTGGACTTTGGGCTGAGAACAATCTGGATGGTCCTTTTCCTCTTTAGCCCGGAGGACACGACGTCCATGATTTCCAGAAATAATGTGAAACGTGGACTCGTCAGACCACAGCACACTTGTCCACTTTGCGTCAGTCCATCTCAGATGAGCTCGGCCCAGAGAAGCCGGTGGTGTTTCTGGGTGGTGTTGATATCTGGCTTTGGCTTTGCATGGTGGAGTTTTAACTTGCACTTGTAGATGTAGCGACCAACTGTGTTAACTGATGATGGTTTTCCCAAGTGCTCTTGAGCCCACGTGGTCATATCCTTTACACAATGATGTCGGTTTTTAATGCAGTGCCGCCTGAGGGATCGAAGGTCACGGGCATTCAATGTTGGTTTTCGGCCTTGCCGCTTACGTGCAGAGATTTCTCCGGATTCTCTGAATCTTGTGATGATATTATGGACTGGAGATGATGACATCCCTAAATTCCTTGCAGTTGTACGTTGAGAAACGTTGTTCTTAAACTGTTGGACTATTTGCTCACGCAGTTGTTCACAAAGTGGTGAACCTCGCCCCATCCTTGCTTGTGAACGACTGAGCCTTTCGGGGATGCTCCTTTTATACCCAATCATGACACTCACCTGTTTCCAGTTAACCTGTTCACCTGTGGAATGTTCCAGACAGGTGTTTTTTGAGCATTCCCCAACTTTCCCAGTCTTTTGTTGCCCCTGTCCCAGCTTCTTTGGAACGTGTTGCAGGCATCAAATTCAAAATGAGTGAATATTTGCAAAAAACAATAAAGTTTATCAGTTTGAACATTAAATATCTTGTCTTTGTAGTGTATTCAATTGAATATAGGTCGAAAAGGATTTGCAAATCATTGTATTCTGTTTTTATTCACGTTTTACACAACGTCCCAACTTCATTGGAATTGGGGTTTGTAACTTTCCAGAGTAAAGCCCGGCAGATTGGGTCAGTATCCTATAATGTGTAGAGAATGGGTGTATGTAAATACATATGTATATAAACTATGTATGAGTGTGTGTACCTTTTGAGCCTCTTGTATGTCATCGAAGTCGCCCTCTGGCAGGAGCAGCTCTGTGACTCCGCCTCCCCTGACCTCTGGCCTATCGGTATGCGGGGGCGTGGTCTGTCCCAGCCAATTCCAGGCCGGCTGTGTGAAACTGACGGTGAAGGTTGGGTTTGTGGTGAGAGGAACGAGTGGTCTGTTTCTTGCTCTCTCTCTCTCCATCCTCCTCCATTCCTCCTCCTCCTCCTCCTCTCTCTCTCTCAGTCTCACCGCTTTGGCCAATCAAAAAAAAAAAAAAAAAAAGAACAAACAAAAAAAGAATATACACTATCGCTCAAAATTTTGGAATCACTAGTGATTTTCACTTAGAATCAATGTTTCTAGTAATGTAAAACTTGCTCTGTTTCATATGTATGTATAAAATTACTCTGCTATGTCTGGCAGTATTATGCACCTAAATACGTTTAAAATAATTTCAAAGAAGTAAAAATAAAAAATAAAAAAAAACATTTCCCCCCCCTTTTCTCCCCAATTGTATCTGGTTAATTACCCCACTCTTCCGAGCCTTCCCAGTCGCTGCTCCACCCCCTCTGCTGATCCAGGGAGGGCTGCAGACTACCACATGCCTCCTCTGATATATGTGGAGTCACCAGCCGCTTCTTTTCACCTGACAGTGAGGTGTTTCACCGAGGGGACGTATCGTGTCGGAGAATCACGCTATTCCTCCCAGTTCGCCCTCCCCCCGAAACAGGTGCCCCGATCGACCAGAGGAGGTGCTAGTGCAGCCACCATGACACATACGCACATCCAGCTTCCCACCCGCAGACACAGCCAATTGTGTCTGTAGGGACGCCCAATCAAGCTGGAGGTAACACGGGGATTTGAACCGGGATCCCCGTGTTGATAAGCAACAGAACAGACCGCTACGCTACCCGGGTGCCAAGACATTTTATAATCATTACATGAGTTGTAGATGATTCCAAATTGATATAGAGAGCTGTATATATGGTTCCAGAGATTATTAAGAAATTCTAGATTATTCCCTAATGCTTTAAACGCTTCCCATAATTCTCTGGGGTTGTCTATAAATTGATGGGTAAGAGGTGAGAGCCATTAGATAACCACTTGTAGGTAGAAGTGAGTTGTGCAAGGTTGAAAAGGAATCAAACCTCTATTATGGCAAGAAAAAATAAACTACTCTTGAAAAGAAAAGTGCTATTGTCCCTCACGCTTTATAAAGAAGGCCTTTCAATGACAGTCATTGCAAAAAAAGGTCAAGGTTTCATACAAGGGAGTGCAAACCACCATTTAACGGTGCAAGCAGAAGACTGGCAGTAAAAAGGACAGAACAAGAGCAGGACGACCTCGGGCAACACTAACATCAGAAGATAAGAGATTGACACTCACTAGTAAGAAGAACCTAGCAAGTTAGGTAGAGCACTCCAGATGTCCCTCTCCCCAGCAACGCCCTCCAGTTCCTTCTGGGGATCCCAAGAAGTACCTAGGCCAGACTGGACATATAGTCGCTCCAGCGAGTTCTGGGTCTACCCCGGGGTCTCCTCCCTGTTGGACAGGCCCAGAAAACCTCCAAAGGAAGGTGCCCAGGAGGCATCCTAATCAGATGCCAGAACAACCTCAAATGGCTCCTTTCAACATGAAAGAGCAGCGGCTCTACTCTGAGCTCCCTCCAAAGGGCCGAGCTCCTCACCCTATCTCTAAGGCTGAGCCCAGACACCCTACGGAGGAAACTCATTTCAGCCGCTTGTATCTGCGATCTCACCCTTTTGGTCACTACCCAAAGCTCATGATCATAGGTGAGGTGAGGGTTGGAATGAAGACTGACTGGTAAATTGAGAGCGTTGCCTTCCGGCTCAGCTCCCTCTTCACCACAACGGTCCGGTACAACGTCTGCATTACTGCTGATGCTGCACCAATCTGCTTATCAATGTAGTTTGCTGCCACCATGACTCGACCCCAGAGAAGCGGCTGATGATGAGATGAAATGAGATAGTAAGATGAATCAAAGGCTTACAGCACCTACAATCTGTGAAGATTTCAATATAAACAGAAATTCCTGTGTTAGTGTCAACTGTAAAAAGCCGCCTAAAACAAGCTGGATCAAATGGACACATGGCTGCCAGAAAACTATTATTAAGACATCAAAATGAAAAGAAAAGGTCAGCCTGAGGTTGGAGGTAGAGACACCGGACCATTGAGGACTGGAAAAAGGTACTCTGGACTGATGAATCAAAGTTTAAAATCTTTGGATCCAACCATGGACTCTTTGTGAGAAGAACTCCTCAGGAGAAGACGATGCAAGCATGTGTAGTGCCCACTGTCAAGTATGGTGGTGGTCCACTCATGATCTGGGCTTGCTTTAGCCGTGCTGGAATGGGAGACCTCTTCAAAATTGATGAATTTTGAAAAAAGAAGGGTAAAAAACAAGATTCTGTCCAAACATGCAACACCCTCGGCACTAAGATTAAATAACATAAACTTTGTGTTACTGCAAGCCAATGACCCAAAACATAAATCCAAACTCTGCAGGGACTTCCTCAAAAGGAAAGAACATGAGGGGCAATGACAACATACGGAGTAGTCAGCTCAGTCACCTGATTTAAACCCCAAGGAGCTGTTGTGGGATCACCTGAGTCGTAAAGTTCATCAAGTGTGCTCAGCTTCAAAGACACGCCTATGGGAAATATTGCAGTCCATGTAGAAATCCAATGAGAAGGATACATTACTAAAATAAATATCCCAAATGCCTAAAATTTGAAAAGCAGTGACTAAGTCTCACGGTAGACACTTTGATATCACTAAAACAGATGACTGTGTTATTTATCATTTAAAAACGTTTTTTTTGCCCCCAAATACTTGAATAACTAAATAAAATATCTGAAAATACATTTTGCTGGGGGTGTCCGGGTAGTGTGGTGGTCTCTTCCGTTGCCTACCAACACGGGGATCGTTGATTCAAATCCCCGTGTTACCTCCGGCTTGGTCAGGCGTCCCTACAGACACAATTGGCCATGTCTGCAGGTGGGAAGCCATATGTGGGTATGTGTCCTAGTCACTGCACTAGCGCCTCCTCTGGTCAGTCGGGGAGCCTCTTTGGGGGGGGGGGGACTGGGGGGAATAGCGTGATCCTCTCATGCGCTACGTCCCCCTGGTGAAACTCCTCACTGTCAGGTGAAAAGAAGCAGCTGGCCACTCCACATGTATCGGAGGAGGCATGTGGTAGTCTGCAGCCCTCCCCGGAAGCAGCGACTGTGACAGCTCGGAAGAGTGGGGTAATTGGCCGGATACAATTGGGGAGAGAAAGGGGGGAAATTCAAAAAAAAAAAAAAAAAAAAACACTCTTTGCTGTTTGTTTCATATAATTTACACTATTATTGTTATATATTATACTTTGCACTATTCTTGAATAAACAGCATGAACTACTTGATAGGACAAGTGATTCCAAACTTTTGAGCGGTAGTATCAGTTAAACTTTTTCTCACAAAAATGAGTTTTTATCCCAAAAACAGCAACTGCAAAGTAGATGTTTAGATATTTCAAAAATCGTATGTAGATTTTTATCACTGATGTCAGAAGTGCCCATTTTCCTCTATTTGAAATCATTGTGTTTGTGATATTGTGTCTTAGTGTTGGACGTCCCGTCTTATGTGTCAGCTCACTTGGCTGTTAATAACTGACTGATTAGTTTTGAACTTGGACTCACTGAACTGCACAGAGAGACTGATTCTTTTACTCCATGAAGAGCTCATCGGTAATTGATTAATTCTATTATTTTGTTCACAGACACTATTGTAGAATTTTAATTGTTGATCAAAATGTTTACAGCTGTTGGGTCTGTTAATCATCAATTTACTTTCTCACGTATTTTCACATAATGTGTATAAGCACCTTAAGCACATTATGGTTATGACAGAGTTATGACAGAAAACTATATTTGACAATATTTGATTTGCCTGGAAAGAAGATAAAATCTCACCACCAGTATCCACAATATCCCTATTTACCTTCTTTTCACATGGAGTCCTTGTATTTGGAGTTTTGATCGAGTAGAAAATTAAGCAACCCCAAAAATAAAGGACTTCATACAAACATGCATACACACCTTCTAGCTCCTCCTCTTCCTGCTCTAGCCCCTCCTCTTCCTCCACGCTGGGTTGAAGGGGCTCCCTGCTGGGAGCCACGCCCACTTCCGGCACAGTGGGGTTCTGGGTAAACGCGTCCAAGTGGGATAATCTTCGTCTTGCCTCTTCCTCCCTCTCCCCCTCCTCTCCCTCAGCTGTGTGGAGAAACAAGATAAAGGGTGAAAATGGGAGATGTGGTTTAGTTAATCCTTTATTTTCACCTGCTGTGACAGTGTACATCTCCCACTGCTCTGTGGCAGCTATTCAATGTTCCTCCTGTTCCCCATAAAATTCACTGTTCAACATTGTCTACATGTACCAGCATGCATTGTCCCAGAGTCCAACAAAAAAAATTCAAGAAGAATCCAACAAAAGCTGTCCATGATGAAACTCGTTAGAGAACAGTGACTCTAATTCTGTCTACATTGCTGGACCATTTGAAGAAAAACACCACCAGTCACTGTCAGCTCGGGGTCGAGGCTGTCTGGCCGGTAGCTTCTGCTGCCCCGTGTTTGATTTCTTCTGAGCTGCATTCTGGCTCATACAAGTGAAGCTGAACGTGAGACCCAGCCTTATTATGGCAAAACACATCATCATCCTTAACGTCTTCTATGTTCACACTCCAAGGGGTCATTTTTATGTCCCAAAATTCTTCAGATACGATAGCCGTGTAACGTTAATACAGTGAACTGGGAAGTTGCCTCCTTCGCTTCCTCGCAGTGGGCATCAGAAAATAAACATCTCAGCCAAACAGCTTTGCTGTTCTTTCACCATCCAAATGTCAGTGGATGGAAGAAGCAAGTCAAGTTTGCTATTGCCGGCTAGGGCGATACTCAATACCTGGGAATGTTGTTTGTATGTAACAGAGATGCCCCTACTGCGATTACTACATGGAATAAAAAATTGAAAATCGTTGTAGTTTCCTTTTAAGTTGAGCGAACTTTCTCAGAGCAGCACACGTCAACCCTGTTACTTTTGAGCCGACCAATCACAAAGATGGAAAAGTGGCTAAAAGAGGCATAATACCTGTCGGCTGATTCCCAGAAACTCTGAATGTAAAGACTTAGAATAAGCGGTGTTGTTTGGAGTTTCCTGGTAACATTTCAATGCTGTACCAAAAATGTGTCTTGCTAATAGCATCCATCACCCACTTGTTAGCTTGTCATCACTGACACAAAATTTGTCATGCAACTTTCTTAAGCATGTGATCCATACAAAATGCAGTTAAGGCAACATTTTTTTCTAGAAAATGATTAGATGTTGTGAACAGATTCAGGATCAATACCCTTTGCCGAGTCCAGTCCAGGACTTTCCACCAGCCCAAAGTCTGTACCCGTGTCAGTCTCTGGGACGGGTGTTCCTGCTGTGGTCCAGCCTCCTCCTGCCCCCCAACTGGAACGAGTGACAGCCGGGGAACCAGTGGTAACGGTGATGGTGGTGGTGATGGAGGAGTGGAAGATTCCGTAGCCACTTGACAGATTCTCTTCCTCCCGCTCCCCCTCCCACAACTCCCTCTCTCGGGAAGCCACCTGTAAGGGATCAGAATCAAAAAGTGACTGAATCTATTTTATAAGGAAAATTAATCCGCAAATCCGAGGGATTGGATTTGGCTCACTTGGATGCTATGATGAAGACGTAAAACACTACGCACTCTTATAATTTTTTTTCTGGCAAAATCCTACCAGACACCAACCATTCACATAAACTACATTAAAAGTCTGCATATTTTGAATATTCATGGGTTGTCTGAGGTACTCCAGGAACAGAAAAGAATCAAAATTGACTGGTTCGCATGTAAATCTTGAGGATTGTAATGTTAAGTGGAAAAAAACTGCAATAAATCAACAGAATTTACCTTGATACAAGTAATTCGTAAGTTAGCCCTGGATCATGTCTCTGTCCTCCAGTTAACATAAAGCCCCACTGATATTCATCAGATCCTTGCCATTTTAAGTTTCTATTTATGATTTTGTACACCAGGTTTTGGACATATTGCTTGTTTAGCGATATTAGTGTTCTTCATTGAAAATAACTGGTCTACAGCTAGCAGTAAACTAGCTAGCTTGTTCACATGGAGCTAATGGGTCCTGCTCTATTTTGGTAAGGAACGCTAGGATCACTATAAAACTGTTTCCTGCTTGCTGAGAAACCCTGTCTGTTATCTGTCCTCTGAATTCACCTTAGGGGTCAGGGGTCCCCGCTGCTCCTGTAGCCCAGCATCGAGCACTGAGCCCTGTGAGGAGTGGCTGGGTTGTCTGGGACTGGATATGGCATAATGGAGGAAAGATGGACTGTAGCCTGCAAAGAATAAAGGCACGCGTCATAAACATGTGACGTTTGTATCAATAGCCGTGTGTTTATGTGTGTGTGTGTCTGTGTCTGTGTTTTGTGTCTATTGCATGATTGTCTGAACATGTTATAATGTTAGGGTTAAATATCCTGGACAGGGCCAATCAGCCTGACGGCTTCTCCGTGCACCGACTGGACCGCTTGTGTGAAACGACCGGCAGGGTCAAAGGTGGGAGAATATGTTTTCTGGTTAACAACTCGTGGTTCACCGATGTGGAAGTAATCGCCCAGTCCTGTTCACCGGTATTTGAATATTTTATAATCAAGTGTCGACCAGTTTATCTATCAAGGGAATTCCCCCTCCATCCTGTTAACTGTTATTTACATTCTACCACAAGCCAACACTGCAGTAGCTCCAGAAGAGCGCTATGGCACAATCAGCTGCTATAAGAACCAGCATCCACAGGCTATTTCCAATATGGTGGGGGACTTCGATCACTGTAGCCTCAAATCGGTGCTACCTAAATACCTCCAGCATGTCAGCTGTCCAACCAGGGGTGACAAGATGTTGGATCACTGCTACTCTGCTATCAAGGGAGCGTACAGGCCTATTCCATGGCCTGATTTGGGGAAATCGGACCATTCATCTGTGCTCTTGCTACCTGTTTAGAAGCAGAAAGTTAAAAGCGAGAAACCCACCTTGAGGACAAGTACAGTGCTGGTCGGCGGAAAATGAGCTCAAACTTCAGGGTTGTTTTGATTCAACAGACTAGTCGGTTTTTAGGAACCTTCTGAACCTGAATGAATATGCCGATACAGTTACTGACTGTGTTAAATTCTGTGTGCACACCTGTATTCCCCCTCATACCATCTGCTCCTATCCAAATCAGAAACCTTGGCTTAATAGTGACATTCATCTGAGACTAAAAGAAAGGACTGCTGCTTTTAAGGCCCGTGATAAGGACCGCTATAAGGAAACCAGGTATGCACTGAGAAAAGCCATCAAGTCAGCCAAAACCATACAGGGATAAACCAGAATAGCATTACAACGGCAGGAACTCCAGGCGCAAGTGGCAGGAACTGCAAGCAATAACAGACTACAAACCCAAGCCGGGCGGTTTTACCAACACCACCGCTTCACTCCCGGGTGGGGGATGCCCAGTTGGGCTTCACCTCATACCTTTTCAAGGTTCTATGCGTTGAATGACACTGCGCCTCCTTTGGCGCATACTGTACTGAGTGTGGGCTCATCTAAGTGTTGCGATTCAACAGCCTTATGACTGGCAGTTGGTCTTCAAGATAAGCTTGTCTGCCAATACAGGAGTTAGAATATCCCCATAGTAAGATCCACAGCAAATGTTTGAGAGAGAACTTTAGGTTACATAGAGGTAACCCCGGTTCTCCGATAACATGGGTGCGGTATCTCACCAGACCACCCTCCTCGCGCAAAGCGAGGAATAGGTATGCTTATTTCGAATAAGCTGATGATGCTGCATCATCTGTTTTGTTTTCTCCCAGTTAAAGGTTTTTTTTTGGGGGGTTGTTTCTTATCTGATGTGATGGTCTAAGGACAGGCTGTTGTGTTGCTGTAAAGCCCCTTGAGGCAAATTTGTAATTTGTGATATTGGGCTATACAAATAAAACTGACTTGACTTGATGCAGTCATTACGACTGCCAGCCAATAGGCTGGTGCAATGGTACTGGGCATCTGAGGACTACGTACCCCTTAGTGCCCCATAGTGAGATAACTTACTCATCAGAGAACCAGATCAACTTCTTCATCACCTAAAGTTCGTATATAGTTTGTGACTAGTGCAAGCTTGTACATAGTTTGCATTTAATGCATGTGTGCATGTGTGTGTGTGTGTGTGTGCATGTACATGTATGTCTGTGTGTGTATGTTAATGTGTGTATGTTCATTGTGCCTTGACAAAGGCCGCATCTTTAGCCAAAACATCTAGCCATTCTAATGCATTCTGTTAAATACTAACTGGTTAATAAAGTCTGCTTAGCATCCGGGTAGTGTGGCAGTCTATTCCGTTGCCTACCAACACGGGACTCGGCAGATCGAATCCCTGTGTTACCTGCGGCTTGGTCAGGCGTCCCTACAGACACAATTGGCTGTGTCTGCGGGTGGGAAGCCGGATATGGGTATGTGTCCTGATCGCTGCACTAGCGCCCCCTCTGGTTGATCAGGGCGCCTGTTCAGGGAGGAGGGGGAACTGGGGGGAAGAGCATGATCCTCCCACGTGCTACGTCCCCCTGGTGAAACTCCTCACTTTCAGGAGAAAAGAAGCGGCTGGTGACTCCACATGTATCGGAGGAGGCATGTGGTAGCCTGCAGCCCTCCCCGGATTGGCAGAGGGGGTGGAGCAGAGACCGGGACAGTTCGGAAGAGTGGGGTAATTAGCTGGATATAATTGGGGAGAAACGGGGGGGGGGGGGATAAAGTCAGCTTAGTTGCCTTTTTTTCCTATTTCAAATGTGTGTGTGTGTGTGTTAAATACAGCGTTGGGTCATGCAGTTGTTCACAGTAATGAATTAGTTTGGACTATAAAGCACTTCTTTAACTGTTTTTTCACTCTATTCTGAAGCTCCTCCTTTTCTAACAAAACAACACTTCTGCCTCTACCGATCAGAGAGTCCAGATCCGGTGTGCTGTGGTTGGTCTCCAAATCTGCCCAGAGACGAACGTCGTCCGGGTCCTCTCCTTCTTTCCTCTCCTCTCTGGCCTCCTCGTTGTTTTTCTCCCATCCTTCCTCCCCTCTCTCTTCTCCTCTCCTCTCTCGCTCCTCTCCCTCCTCTCCTCTCTCCTCCGTGTCGGTGCCATAGAAGCCGGAGGCCTCCAGGGAGGCGTCGGCGGCCCCCACCCCATCATGGAGCTCCAACTCTGGGTCAGTGGACTCTAACTGTCCCTGGTGGTCATACTGAGGAGGGCTCAGATGGACCATGCGCTGAAAGAAAGCAAGAAAGTTAGACAGACAGACAGACAGACAGATAGACAGATAGACAGATCGATAGATCGATAGATAGATATGACTAGGTGAACTGTCATCTGGCCACTAGTGATGGACCACATGAAAAAGTCATATTTGAATAAATCTCTTCTGGGATCAATATGAATCAAGTCTTAACGTAATAATTCGACTCCTGCAGTGATGCTGCTACAACCCTTGAAAACGTGGCTGTATGGGATGGTGCGTAGTGAACGACTTGTACTGAATGAATATCCAGTCCACCATTATCACACTGACTGAGCATGTGATGCACGAATAACAAATAAGAGGAACTGTATTCAAATCTACTGATTCGTCAAAAAGATTGGAACCATCCATCGCTACGAGCTACAAATCGTTTCCTTCCTTGATTCAAATGTCTACAGTGATTACTCATGTTCATCTTAATGTGATTAAACTTGGTTTTAGGGCCACGGGTAAAGACTGGTCTTAGGGCCGGGTCATCTTAACCTCCACTCACCTCCATCTCTTCCTCCACGTCCAGCGCCTCATCCACAGTGGAGCGGGGGTTGGCTACATCCTGGTTGATGTAGGACTGCGACGGATTTGACTGGGAGGAGTTAGACAGTTCCATTTTGGACCGGGGACGCGACTCGTCGTGTATCACGGGTCGGCCTACGTCGTGGACCAGGTGGGGTTGGGCTCGGACTAACTCCTCGGCCAAGTGCCGTTTGGCTCTCATTAACTCCTGGATCAAATGCACTTGGGCCCGGTCTTCTTCCCGGGCCAGCCGACCGCGCAGGGGGTTGAAGGGTGAGGGACGTTTCACCGACTCGGTCTTCAAGGCTTCACAGCCGGTGAGCAGTGCGACCCCTGGAGGTATAAAGATGACGTTACGGCTCTCAGACAATAAATCATTATTTCAAACACAAACACTATTTCAACCTCACGGGACAGATTGCCGATAGACAGACAGACAGACAGACAGATAGATAGATAGATAGACAGACAGACAGGTAGACAGACAGACAGATAGATCAATAGATAAGATATACAGACAGACAGACAGACAGACAGACAGACAGATAGATAGATAGATAGATAGATAGATAGATAGATAGATAGATAGATAGATAGATAGATAGACAGACAGACAGACAGACAGACAGGATTTACGTTAAAAATGTCGGTGATAATTTCGGGGAAGCTAAGCCCCAAAATAGCGCCGCCTATGCTGGCTATGCAAAACAGCGGAAGGAAGGAAGGGCTCGTTTCCCTGGGGGGGGGAATGCCATAAACAGCGGCGTTTCTGACGGCATTTTAGTGTAAAAAGCGGCATTTTGCTGAACCTCACCGGGGCGTCGAAAATGGCGCTGTTCGGACCAATAAAGTTGTGTAAACAACGGCGTTTTGATGTAAACCGCGTGTGGGAAATAGAGGCGTATTACCGCACATTTGGCTCGCCATAACACACACACAATGCGGGAAGGTTCAGAGACCGGAAACAGAAGCGGCGTCGTTGCCCGACCCGCACCGGAAACCGGATTTGTTTAACGCATGCGCAAAAACAAGTCTCCTTCCCGTCACCGCTATCGTTTTGTGACGTTGCTGAAGAGCGTCGGTAAAAACAAGAAAATTTGGTTTTTTTTTTTAATGAGGAAAAATAATATCTTGTATTTCATAATTGATAAAAAAAGACAACATTAATTTTATTTAAATCCCAGAAACTACCGGAAATTGCTTCGACATACTGCCGAAAGGAAGTAGACGCATTTTCGCGCATATATATATAAGCAAATTTACAACACGGTGTTACTTGTCCTGTCTCCGTCTTCTGACCACCTTCGCTCGCCGGAAGTTCCAGGGGAACCGAATTTATTTGGGATCCAGGGCGGAAGTTCGCCGGCGCTGTCCGTCAAGGCCTGGTGCTAGCTAGCTAGCTAAACTCCGGAGTACAACCCAACACGGCTCAATAGTTCACTTCGTCTGAAAATGGCGATGACACCGTCTTCTCTCTTCGGAAACACGTTTAATCCTTCTTCACAGCTGCACAAAACGTTGACACAGGTCCAATATATCACAGTTGTTACTGATAATATTTCCTTTCACTTGCGCGGAGCTCCCAATACCGTTCGCGCCACACAACAACAACTTCCTCATTCGCCCCTCCCTACCAACCAATCAGAGTCCGACCCCAGATCTTGCTCTTAAAGCGGTAAACCCTTATTTACCAACAGTGTCTTAGACAATTGTCCAGGTAACAGACAAGCCTTAAAATGGGCACATACACAACAAAAGGGTATAACAAGAGGTTAGAATGAAGGAAAAATAAAGGAAAATAATGGAAATTTGAATAAATTTTAAAAAGAACGGTAGGGAGAGAGAGCTAGGGGTTCTCTGCAAGTTCCTCAACTAAATTGCAAAGTATTTTAGCGTGCATGGATAAGTAGACACGTGGGTCCTTGACTAACGGGTCGGACCCTTTAGTCGACTGGCTAATGTAGCGAATTCGGAGAGCAGCCCAGGAACCGTCGCCACGGCCGGGACGCGAACCCGTGTCTATCACTCCGCAAGCGACAACGCCAACCAGTCGACTAAAGGGTCCGACCCGTTAGTCAAGGACCCACGTGTCTACTTATCCATGCGCGCTACAGCATCACTGCATTCTTCTCCTCCATACATTCCAGAGATGAGAAGTAAGGACACAGCTCCTTATGGAAAATATAGAAATTTGGTTTTGTTTTCATGAATCTATTTTTATGTATAACATTTTTCCAAGGATGATGATTGTGTTGCCAGGTCATGTGTTGGATCTTTTACAGGTATACCAAACAAACCTTTTCTTTTGTTAGACTGGAACAATTTTAGGCCATAACCAATCATGCATTTCTTCCCAAAAAGCATTAGCAAACTTACATTCATAAAAAAGATGATCAGTTGTTTCAATGTGTTCATCACAGAATGAACAACTGTTGTGATCTAAACCAAATCAATGCCTTAAAAATTCTGCGGAGGGTGTTTCATAAGAGTTTTATAGTGAACTTCCTTCACTTTTGGTGCGATAGGAAACTTAAAGAATTTTGATCTCAAACTCTCAGCTTCTTTTTTTTAGAGAAAATCTGTAACATTGAGTTTCTGTTTGATGAGAATGGACAGAATTCTTTGATAAAGGTTTGCCGGATTGTGATATTAAGTATTTTTAGATTAGTGAGACGGTCACCAAAAGCGAAGGAAGATTTGGGTTTACATTGTTTTGAAATAAGTTATAAGACATCACAATTACAGATTGGGGGATTGCTTTGATAACATTATTGTAGTCTTCTGCCATTTAGGTTTTACATTTAGAACGAAAACCCTCAAAGGGTGGAACGTTTCGGGTATTTTCCAACAGATGCGTCACAGACCATATTACTGTCACAGCCTCTCGCCCTTGACATCAAAGCGATCGCCCCTGACACCTGCTGACCCCCCCCCCCCCCGTCACAGCCTCTCGCCCTTGACACCTGCTGACCCCCCCCCCCTTTTCACCCCGGTACACCAGCTGGTCACGCCCTCTCTCCCTTGACGTCAAAGCGATCGCCATCACCCTTAAAAGGCCTCCACTATGGACCAGTCTTCGCTGGAACGTCGCCTTTCATGGACTTCTGCCTGCCTGCCTACCTGCCACTGAGCCAACGCCTGCTCTACCCCTGAGATCGGTCACTTCAATAAAGACTGGATTCTTCCCTTACCTGGTTGTCCCGTCTGCTTTTGGGTTCTTTCCTGATACGTGACAATTACTTTCTCTAGCCAATTTTTGCAAAATATGGATTTATTTCTAAGTAAAACTTACCTGCAATTTCCTAATGGGTGTTACGGGGACTAAAATTATGCTTGTAGATTAGTTTCCAATACTGTAATGCCTGCTGATGGAAGGCAGATGATTTGATGGGTTGCTTATTTAGGTCATAGTCACATCTAAGGAGGAGGTCAATGCCTCCTAAATTCCTAAAACTGTGGTTCGGAATGTGGAACCACGGGTTGTTTCCATTTCTCAAAAAGGATCTTAGCGGCCGTCCGGGTAGCGTAGCGTTCTGTTCCGTTGCCTACCAAAAAGGGCATCGCCAGTTCAAATCCCCGTGTTACCTCCGGCTTGGTTGGGCCGTCCCTACAGACGCATGCGGGTGGGAAGCCGGATGTTGTTGTGTCCTGGTCGCTGCACTAGCGCCCCCTCTGGTCGGTCGGGGCGCCTGTTCGGGGAGGAGGAACTGCGGGGAATAGCGTGATCCTCCCACGCGCTACGTCCCCCTGGTGAAACTCCTCACTGTCAGGTGAAAAGGAGCGGCTGGTGGCTCCACATGTATGGGAGGAGGCATGTGGTAGTCTGCAGCCCTCCCCGGATCAGCAGAGGGGGTGGAGCAGCGACCGGGACGGCTCGGAAGACTGGTGTAATTGGCCAAGTACGATCGGGGAGAAAAGGGGAGGGGGAGGGGATCCACAAAAAAAATAGGATCTTAGGCAATAAAATCCCAGAAACTGCCGTAAATTGCTTCGACATACTGCCGAAAGGAAGTAGACGCATTTTCGAGCACGCGTTAGACAAATCGGGTTTCCAGTACGGATCGGGCAATGACAAGGCAGTTTGTCATCCGCGGCAGAGAGTCAGAGGAGTTTGCTTCCGCCTCTCAGAGGAGTTTACTTCCGCCTCTCAGAGGGGGTTACTTCCGCCTCTCAGAGGAGTTTACTTCCGCCTCTCAGAGGGGGTTACTTCCGCCTCTCAGAGGAGTTTACTTCCGCCTCTCAGAGGGGTTTGCTTCCGCCTCTCAGAGGAGTTTGCTTCCGCCTCTCAGAGGGGTTTGCTTCCGCCTCTCAGAGGAGGTTATTTCCGCCTCTCAGAGGAGTTTGCTTCCGCCTCTCAGAGGAGTTTACTTCCGCCTCTCAGAGGGGTTTGCTTCCGCCTCTCAGAGGAGTTTACTTCCGCCTCTGGGTGTTTTCACCTTGAAGTGGTCGTTTGCAGTGTTCCAGGTAAACAACTGTCTTAGATTTGAGTTTAAAGCGTCCTTCAATCTCAGTCACCTCTTCATTCCTCTGACCTACCCATCCTCACCGGTCCATCTCTTCCCGCATTCACCTGCTCGCTCGCTGAGCACGGGGTAGTCATGCCACATTGCCACCTGGAATCCCACTAACAATTAGTCATGACAGAGTCTTTTCCATCATCCATCCATCCATCATCCATCCATCCATCAATTCTAAGGCACATTTTACTTATTCTCTTAACCCTTGTGTACTAGGGCCATTTATGACCCATCCATTATCCAAACCGCTTATCCTGCTCTCAGGGTGGTGTGGGGATGCTGGAGCCTATCCCAGCAGTCCCTGGGCGGCAGGCGGGGAGACACCCTGGACAGGCCGCCGGGCCATCACACAGGGCCCACACACACACACACACACACACACACACACATTCATACTTAGGGACAATTTAGTACGGCCGATTCACCTGACCTACATGTCTTTGAAGGCGGGTCATTAATGTCCAAAGACATTAATGACCCGCCTTCATTAAACCTCTAAATTAAAGCAACCTAATTTCATTTTAAACCCCAAATATACCTTGCAGGAAGAAACAAGCTGTCGTTCATCGCAAACTGTGTGACTATCTGGGGTTTCCTTCTGCACAGTGCAGCAAGACTGCATTTAATCAGGGGACACCCCTCGTTTTTATAGGGTCACGCGTGACCCTGAGACAATCTTAGTACCCTAGTGGTGTACAGCTTTCATGGACATATGAACAAAAACTATGTTTCACTTTTTCCAACGTTGGGGTCACTCGAGGAAAAGTCATCACATTTCAGGGTGAAAAAACATCCCGTAGAGTCTTTTCTCTGCTGCTAAACGCTGTCATGGCCCCTTCTGACCCGTAAGACAACAGAGGGGTTGAAATGTCTCGTCACTCGTTCATGAATCTTATTTTCTGTTAAAACTAACACAACATGACATCCCTTCAGTCAGTTCACTAAATTCATTCTGTTCAGTTCCTTTGTGTATTCGTCAACTCATCAAGTGTGTATCGGCATACAAAGAGCGGGCTCGCTATCCCGGCCTACATCTTCTATGCAATACGTTTGTATTATCTGCTCACCATTTATTCCTTTTCTTTATTCTGTCCACATTACCATCCATTATTCCGTCCGTCCGTCCATTCATTTTTGCATGTTAGCAGGGCGAGGGCGCTGCTCGGCACACCAATGTCACCCCTGACGAGCAGAACCAGAAGCCAGGGCTTTATTTGACCTCTTAAGAGTGTGAGCTCATTTTTCAGTCTTCCGCTTGTAGACCGTCACAAATTCAGTGACGTTCGAAATCAGCTGGGGTTACAGCCATCTGAAGTTGTGCAGACCGACCGGTCATGCTAGCTGCGGTCTATAAATGCTACTAGAAGAGCCCCGCTACAATGTAGCGGTTTGG
Organism: Lampris incognitus; assembly: GCF_029633865.1. Lineage (NCBI taxonomy): Eukaryota > Metazoa > Chordata > Actinopteri > Lampriformes > Lampridae > Lampris > Lampris incognitus. The sequence goes on along the minus strand of NC_079212.1, from coordinate 144,895,653 downwards.
TTCTCCACCCGTCTAAATCTCCCTCCTCTTCATCCTGCCAGCTAACCGCCTTCCCCCCGCCCCTAAACCCCCCCCCATTCCAACTCCCTCCCCCCAAATGCTCAGAATCATCTGAAATGCCGAGAAAAGTGGTTTTTGGCCATTTTTAGAAAAATGCATATTTTGCATAGTTATGCATAATTATGCATAATTTTAATTTTCTGGGATTTTCCCCTTACTCTCTGAGACAATACCTACCACCTCCAAAAAGAATTGGGATCATACATGCTTTAGTTTTCGGTCCCGCTATCTACACTAACTAACACACACTAACACCACACACACAGACATTACGAAAATATATGAGTAGATCTTACGCCAACCTTTTCCCAAGGGGTACATGTGCTGCTAGATGGAAGAAATTACGAGCACAGTGAAAAATTATCAAGTAACGCACACAGGGTTTACAAGCAATTGATTACATGCATATTTTTACTCTGTGTGTGTGTGTGTGTGTGTGTGTGAACTGCATTGTGTTGCTGGGAGTAAAGGGGTGGGGGGTAATTTTGCAGCTTGCAGCGTCCATTACTCTCCAGTGAGGGTTTTCAGAGCAGCTTTAGCAGCCGCTGGTGTAGCCTCACACGGTTGTGTGTGCTGCTGCAGAGCGCTGCCCGACTCACCCAGGCGGAATAATTCAGAAAGGGCTGCGGTACGACGACCGCAGCGGCAGGCAGGATCCAGTCATTAACACGGGGAAGGGACTATAAAGCCTGGCAGTGCTAGTGTGGTGTTCTACCCACTGGACGGACCAGGAAAATAGAACCTTCACCCCTGATAGTGTTAGTGCCTTGCTCTAGACAACGGGCAGGCTTACCTAAACATGGCTGACTAATCTCTAAGAAGTCGCCGGTTCATCCATCCATCCATCCATTATCCGAACCGCTTATCCTGCTCTCAGGCTCGCATGGATGCTGGAGCCTATCCCAGCAGTCGTTGGGCAGCAGGTGGGGGGACACCCTGGACAGGCTACCAGGCCATCATACAGGGCCGACACACACACACACACATTCACACCTAGGAACAATTCAGTGTGGCCGAGTCACCTGACCTACATGTCTTTGGACTGTGGGAGGAAACTGGAGCCCCCGGAGGAAACCCACACAGACATGGGGAGAACATGCAAACGCCACACAGAGGACGACCCGGGACGACCCCCAAGTTTGGACTACCCTGGGGCTCGAACCCAGAGCCTACTTGCTGTGAGGCGACCGCACAGACCACTGAAATTAAACAAGGCAACACAGTCTCACTCCCAACTCGTGGACAATTGGTCAGGACCCCTCTTCGTCTCTACAACCATTAACTCACTGGAATATCAAATATTCAAAGTCCTAAGTACGAAGATGAACAAAGGACCACGTGTCCTCACAGTACCACTGGCGGCTTTATTGGAAGATAACCTTGTCTTGTCCCTCTGCTAACCAGCTGTTTTAACCGGTTCACTTTTACTGCAAGCCCTGCAGTTTTCACAGAAAGGACGGGCGACCAGATCCCTTTTCGTTTCTTAAACATCGACGCAGTTGTAACTCAGACTCCTTCGAGATCATCAGATGACCGATGGAGCACTGAGGACTTTCAGTTGACGAGCTGTGTGGAAATAGGGTCTGACACTGACTCTGACTGTGTCTCTGTTACAGACCCAGTCACAAAATGGAGATCTGTACTCGCTAGAGGAAATGAAGGGTTTCTTAGATGACACCTTTGGAAAATCTGTGAAAGTATCTGAGTGTTTTGCAGATACAGGGACATTTATTGAAAGCATGTTGATTTTGCAGAAAGTAGTTGGTTTTGATTTGTTGGATGAAAAAAACAAGAGTTTCCATTTGCAAAAACACATAACAGGTCTCAGGAAGATGCTTAAGACCAATAAAGGAAATTGTTCTAAGGTTAAAGTCTAAAATCATGATGAGTGTATTGCACTGGATGATCTTCCTCTTACTGTTTCCTTTACCTGTTTATATCATCTTTCTCTCAGTCTTTTATGCACAAGGGGAAGGATGGCTCCTCCTCCCAAACTGTTATGCTAGTGCCAATCAATGTCAAGGCAGTTCTCCTGAATCCCACAGCAACCAATGGAACTGACTTGATCTCGAGCTGACTCAACCCCACCTTTAGACTCCAACAAAAGGGATGCCAAACATATACTACCAATGCTGCTGCAAAGAAGGCCTTCATCACAGAGATGCCTTCTTCCTGAGGCCAGCCTGGTCAGGGGAAGATGATTGGCCACAGAGGCGTGGATGCCTCAGGGGAGACCACATGCAAGAAGACCATATCCTCCACCCTGAAAGGTGCCATCCAGCTGGGTATAGGTTACACAGTGGGTAACCTGAGCACCAAGGTGGAGAGAGTTGTGTTGATGCAGGACTTCTACGTGGTAGAGAGTATCTTCTTCCCCAGCGAGGGCAGGAATTTGACCTGAGCCCACTATTTCCCAGGCTTTCGCTTCAAAACCTGTGCTCCTGTGGCTTTCCACTATTCCAGAGAACTGTTCGGCATCAGACCGGATGACTACCCGTACTCGCTGTGTAATGAGCCCCTGATTAAGCTTTCCAACCCAGGAGCAAGCGGATCAGTTTTCTAACTGACCAAGGATGACGAGTTTATCATCAAGACTGTCATGCCATAAGGATGCTGAGTCTCCACAGAAATTGCTGCCCGGATACTATATGTGCTAAAGGTTGGAGCCTGCAGCTTCCTTGCTCTGGCTGCTGGAAGAGGCCCTGATTCGATTCATGGAGCCAGGTTGGATGTCCAAGATCAGTGAACTCCAGGACTTTCCCAGAAACTGGTTTCCACCAGGAACACCACCCTACAGCACATTCCCAGCAAACATGCCCATGCGGGCCCACTGTGGGTAGGTGTGGGTTTACTGTGGGGCAATGTGGGCAGGGGCAAACCTGCACTAATCCCACATGGGCCCCATGTGGTTAGCCCATGCGGGGCCCACAGTAGTTTTGCCCTTTGAGGCCCCTATGTGGGCTTATTGTGGGCAAGCCCAACTGTGCTCTTACCCACAGTAAGCCCATATGGGCCCCATGTGGGTCAGCCCATGCGGGGCCCACAGCAGTTTTGCCCTTTGAGGGCCCCATGAGGCTTTTCTGTGGGCAACCCACTGTGGTCTTGCCCACAGTAAGCCCATATAGGCCCCCTGTGGGTCAGCCCATGCGGGGCCCACAGCAGTTTTGACCTTTGAGGTCAACCCCCTGTTGACAGTACAGTTAAAACATTTTAAGATTACAACTGCTTTAGGGTAAGTGGTACTCAAACTTTTTATTTACCACCCATGCCCAATGCTGCATATAGTCAGTCCTCTGCAAAAATGACAGTAAAATGTAAACAAGTTGTCCAAGGTATAACCGGTCCATCCCATACTTAACTAAAACTGCCCACCCAACAAGACAAGTACCCCATAAAACAAGGCAAGAAATAAAACCACAATACAAGATAAAAAGAAATATAAAGTGGAATTAATTAAAAGCAAGAGCATAAAAATGGGTCTTGAGCTGATTCTTAAAACTATCTATGGACATTGCTCCTCTTATTTGTTGGGGGAGTCTATTCCAAGCCGTCGGTGCATAAAAACAAAATGCTGCTTTGCCATACTTTTTGTAGTTCATTCTAGGGACATTGAGCAGACCAGCACCAGAGGATCTAAGAGAGCAGCTCAGAACATCATCAGATGAGCAGTCAGACACGTATGAGGGTGCTAAACGCATGTAGAGCTTTAAACACAAGTAAAAGAATTTTAAAATCAATCCTCAATGCTACAGGAAGCCAGTGTAAAGATGCTAAAACTGGAGTCATGTGATCTCTCATCCTGGTTTTTGTTACGACCCTTGCTGTCGCGTTCTGTACTAGTTGCAGTCTATCGATGCTTTTTTTGGGTAAACCAGTAAGAAGTGTATTGCAATAGCCTAGACATGCATCACCTTTTTGGCGTCTTCCAGGGAGAGGTAGGGTCTAATTCTAGCAATATTTTTTAGGTGAAAAAAGGCACCCTTGGTAACATTGTTGATATGTGGTTTAAAATCCAACTCAGAGTCAATGATGACACCCAGATTTTTTACTAAAGTCTTATTCTGGACAGCCAGACTTCCCATTCTACTTGATATCATTTCTCTCTGTGCATTAGTGCCTATAATGAGAATGTATGTCTTGTCTTCACTCAATTTGAGAAAGTTTTCACTCATCCATTGTTTAATACTAGACAGACAATTCATCAAGGGATTGAGAAAATTACCTGTTTGTCCGAGACATGGTCAGAAAGACTAACAAAATAGCTTCTGCCAGTAAGATATGTGTAGAACCATGATAGGGCAGTGCCTGAAAGGCCAATCCAATTCTCAAGGTGGTCTAGAAGTACATCATGATCGACTGTATCGAAGGCAGCCATCAGATCAAGGAGTAAAAGAATGGAACATTTTTATTATTAGCACTCGCTCTGAGATTGGTGACTACTTTTACAAGCACTGTTTCAACACTGTGTCCTTTTCTAAAACCGGACTGAAATTTATCATGAATCTCGTTTTCATGCAAAAACCCATCCAATTGTTTATACACTGCCTTTTCCAAAATCTTGTCCAGAAAAGGCAGATTAGCAATAGCAACGACGGATCAAGATTATCCTTCTTGAGTAAGGGCTTTACTATAGCTGCTTTCAGTGAATCAGGAAAGATACCCGATTCTAAAGAACAGTTTACAATATCCAAAACATAACCAATCAAACTATCTAAGACCTCTTTAAAAAAGGCAGTGGGAATTGCATCCAGAGAGCAGGTGGGTGACTTCATCTGCAAGATGGTTTTACGAAGTTCCGCTTCACTAATTTTGCAAAAGGAAATTAGATTTCCCCTAGAGTCGTTACTAGCAGTTTGACTGTTGGATTAACAACATTATTTACACTACCGTTCAAAAGTTTGGGATCACCCAAACAATTTCGTGTTTTCCATGAAAAGTCACACTTATTCACCACCATATGTTGTGAAATGAATAGAAAATAGAGTCAAGACATTGACAAGGTTAGAAATAATGATTTGTATTTGAAATAAGATTTTTTTTACATCAAACTTTGCTTTCGTCAAAGAATCCTCCATTTGCAGCAATTACAGCATTGCAGACCTTTGGCATTCTAGCTGTTAATTTGTTGAGGTAATCTGGAGAAATTGCACCCCACGCTTCCAGAAGCAGCTCCCACAAGTTGGATTGGTTGGATGGGCACTTCTTTGAGCAGATTGAGTTTCTGGAGCATCACATTTGTGGGGTCAATTAAACGCTCAAAATGGCCAGAAAAAGAGAACTTTCATCTGAAACTCGACAGTCTATTCTTGTTCTTAGAAATGAAGGCTATTCCATGCGAGAAATTGCTAAGAAATTGAAGATTTCCTACACCGGTGTGTACTACTCCCTTCAGAGGACAGCACAAACAGACTCTAACCAGAGTAGAAAAAGAAGTGGGAGGCCGCGTTGCACAACTGAGCAAGAAGATAAGTACATTAGAGTCTCTAGTTTGAGAAACAGACGCCTCACAGGTCCCCAACTGGCATCTTCATTAAATAGTACCTGTTAGAGCCTGTTTGTGCTGTCCTCTGAAGGGAGTAGTACACACCGGTGTAGGAAATCTTCAATTTCTTAGCAATTTCTCGCATGGAATAGCCTTCATTTCTAAGAACAAGAATAGACTGTCGAGTTTCAGATGAAAGTTCTCTTTTTCTGGCCATTTTGAGCGTTTAATTGACCCCACAAATGTGATGCTCCAGAAACTCAATCTGCTCAAAGAAGTGCCCATCCAACCAATCCAGCTTGTGGGAGCTGCTTCTGGAAGCGTGGGGTGCAATTTCTCCAGATTACCTCAACAAATTAACAGCTAGAATGCCAAAGGTCTGCAATGCTGTAATTGCTGCAAATGGAGGATTCTTTGACGAAAGCAAAGTTTGATGTAAAAAAAATCTTATTTCAAATACAAATCATTATTTCTAACCTTGTCAATGTCTTGACTCTATTTTCTATTCATTTCACAACATATGGTGGTGAATAAGTGTGACTTTTCATGGAAAACACGAAATTGTTTGGGTGATCCCAAACTTTTGAACGGTAGTGTATATGATACCTGCACAGATATTAATGATTTTATTATCACAGAATGATGCAAACTCATCACATTTTGATTTAGATGCAGGGCATAACTGCTCATGAGACTGGATTTGTTAAACTGATATGGTCCTGATGTTAAACTGGTATGGTCCTGATGTTAATCTGGTATGGTCATGATGTTAATCTGGTATGGTCATGATGTTAAACTGGTATGGTCCTGATGTTAATCTGGTATGGTCATGATGTTAAACTGGTATGGTCCTGATGTTAGACTGGTATGGTTCTGATGTTAAACTTATATGGTCCTGATGTTAATCTGGTATGGTCCTGATGTTACATTGGTATGGTCATGATGTTAAACTGGTATGGTCCTGATGTTAGACTGGTATGGTTCTGATGTTAAACTTATATGGTCCTGATGTTAAAGTGGTATGGTCCTGATGTTACATTGGTATGGCCCTGATGTTAAACTGGTATGGTCCTGATGTTAAACTGATATGGTCCTGATGTTAGACTGGTATGGTCCTGATGTTAAAGTGGTATGGTCCTGATGTTAATCGGGCATGTTCCTGATGTTAAACTGATATGGTTCTGATGTTAGACTGGTATGGTCCTGATGTTAAACTGGTATGGTTCTAATGTTAGACTGGTATGGTCCTGATGTTAGACTGGTATGGTCCTGATGTTAGACTGGTATGGTTCTGATGTTAGACTGGTATGGTCCTGATGTTAAACTTATATGGTCCTGATGTAAAAACGGTATGGTCCTGATGTTACATTGGTATGGTCCTGATGTTAAACTGGTATGGCGATTCCTGGTGTTAAACTGGTATGGTTCTGATGTTAAACTGGTATGGTTCTGATGTTAAACTAATATGGTCCTGATGTTAAACTGGTATGGTTCTGATGTTAAACTGGTATGGTTCTGATGTTAAACTGATATGGTCCTGATGTTAAACTGGTATGGTCCTGATGTTAAACTGATATGGTCCTGATGTTAAAGTGGTATGGTTCTGATGTTGGACTGGTATGGTCCTGATGTTAAACTGGTATGGTGCCGATGTTAGACTGGTATAGTCCTGATGTTAAACTGGTATGGTCCTGGTGTTAAACTAGTATGGTTCTGATGTTAGACTGGTATGGTCCTGATGTTAAATTGATATGGTCCTGATGTTAGACTGGTATGGTCCTGATGTTAAATTGGTATGGTCCTGATGTTAGACTGGTGTGGTTCTGATGTTAGACTGGTATGGTCCTGATGTTAAACAGGTATGGTCCTGATGTTAGACTGGTATGGTTCTGATGTTAGACTGGTATGGTCCTGATGTTAAACTTATATGGTCCTGATGTAAAAACGGTATGGTCCTGATGTTACATTGGTATGGTCCTGATGTTAAACTGGTATGGCGATTCCTGGTGTTAAACTGGTATGGTTCTGATGTTAAACTGGTATGGTCCTGATGTTAAAGTGGTATGGTTCTGATGTTAGACTGGTATGGTCCTGATGTTAAACTGGTATGGTGCCGATGTTAGACTGGTATAGTCCTGATGTTAAACTGGTATGGTCCTGGTGTTAAACTAGTATGGTTCTGATGTTAGACTGGTATGGTCCTGATGTTAAATTGATATGGTCCTGATGTTAGACTGGTATGGTCCTGATGTTAAACAGGTATGGTCCTGATGTTAGACTGGTATGGTTCTGATGTTAGACTGGTATGGTCCTGATGTTAAAGTGGTATGGTCCTGATGTTAGACTGGTATGGTCCTGATATTAGACTGGTAAGGTCCTGATGTTAGACTGGTATGGTTCTGATGTTAGACTGGTATGGTCCTGATGTTAAACTGGTATGGTCCTGATGTTAAACTGGTATGGTGCCGATGTTAGACTGGTATAGTCCTGATGTTAGACTGGTATGGTCCTGATGTTAAACTGGTATGGTCCTGATGTTAAACTGGTATGGTCCTGATGTTAGACTGGTATGGTCCTGATGTTAAATGAAAATGGAAGCACCGATTACAGGAGGGTGAGACAGGAGGGACAGACCCCTCCCTCAAAGGGCATCACATGAAGATATTCACCCGACATGTAGACTCATCACTTGGAAATATAATTACACAACTTAAACCTCCTTCATGTCGCTGAACACACAGTACTGAAGTTAGACACACAGTACTGAAGTTAAACACACAGTACTGAAGTTAAACACAGTACTGAAGTTAAACACAGTACTGAAGTTAAACACACAGTACTGAAGTTAGACACAGTACTGAAGTTAGACACACAGTACTGAAGTTAGACACAGTACTGAAGTTAAACACAGTACTGAAGTTAAACACAGTACTGAAGTTAGACACACAGTACTGAAGTTAGACACACAGTACTGAAGTTAAACACAGTACTGAAGTTAGACACACAGTACTTAAGTTAAACACAGTACTGAAGTTAGACACACAGTACTGAAGTTAAACACACAGTACTGAAGTTAGACACACAGTACTGAAGTTAAACACACAGTACTGAAGTTAGACACACAGTACTGAAGTTAAACACACAGTACTGAAGTTAAACACACAGTATTGAAGTTAAACACAGTACTGAAGTTAGACACACAGTACTGAAGTTAAACACACAGTACTGAAGTTAAACACACAGTATTGAAGTTAAACACAGTACTGAAGTAAGACACAGTACTGAAGTTAGACAGACAGTTCTGAAGTTAAACACACAGTACTGAAGTTAAACACACAGTACTGAAGTTAGACACACAGTACTGAAGTTAAACACAGTACTGAAGTTAAACACACAGTATTGAAGTTAAACACAGTACTGAAGTTAAACACAGTACTGAAGTTAGACAGACAGTTCTGAAGTTACACACACA